>NC_056735.1:1908030690-1908193190 GCF_019279795.1 Protopterus annectens
TAAAATGAAATCCCAAACATAATTAAAAAAAGCCCCCCTAAAAATTTTGGTGGGCCAGCTACCCAAATCTTTTTTAAAAAATTATACTTCAATTAATATTTTTTTCCCTTTTAAAGGGCCCAAAAAAAAGGTGTGCCATGCTGTTGGGAAAAGTTAAATTTGGTGTTTAAAAGTATTAGTTTTTTAAAATTTTGTTTTTTTTTTTATATTTTCAAATTTTTTTTTCCAATTGTTGGGGTTGGCTTTTTTTTTTTATTTTGGTTCATTTTTTTATTCCAAAACCCCTTTTTTGTGTCCTTTTTTTCCACTGTTTTTAAAGTTTTTTTATTATTTTTTTTACCACCCACCCGAAAATTGTCTAAAAAAAATTCTTCCGGGCAAAGAATAGGCGATGGAAAAAAAACATGTGAATATTACCTGGGTGTATAAAACCTTTCTGGTTGTGCTAACTAAAACCAAATGTGTCCCCCTTGGAACCAACTGGGGGTCCCCGCCCAAAAAAAGAAAAAAGTTCAATAATCCCCAGGGAAAAAAAAAATTTTAAAAAAAAAGAGTTAAAAAACAAAATTAAAAATTTTAAAAATTAAAAGCTACACAGAAGAACAAAAAATATTTTATTAAAAATATAAATAAAGAAAAAATAAAAAGATAGGTTCACTAATCTCAATGGGCCCCCCCAAAGTGGAAAAAGTAAAGTTTTGGCTCACAAAAAACACTTAAAAAGAAAGTTGGAAAATTTGGGGTTTTAACAAACAGAAAAAACCCCTACATGAATGGAAAAAAAAGGTTATCCCTTCCACATGAAAGTCTAAAGCCCCAAGATTGAAAAACCATAATATATAATTATAAAAATAATAAATAAATTAAATTTTTTAAATTATTATAAATAATATTTTTAAATAAAAAATTTAAATATAATTCCAAAGGTTTGGAATTAAAAAATAAAAAAAATTTTAAAACCTATGTACAATTTTCAAAATTTAAACAAAAAAATTTTGGAGAGAAAATTATTACCAATAGTGGGTTCATGTTTAGCCTTTTCCTCCCTTTTTTTTAAAAACTTTTTTTTAAAAAGCCTTTCAAGTTTGAACAAGAAATGGGAAAAATCCAAAAAATTGGATCAAAACCCCCTGGAAATGCCTGGGGAAAGCCATCCTCAAACTTGAAAAAGAAAAGGATCCCTTTATCGGCCCAAAACCCACCAAAAGCTGCAGAATTTAGAAGGGGATGGATTATTTTTGAAACCCCAACCTTAAAACCCCTATGTGGCAAAAGGGGGGGTTTAAGAAAAAAAAAAACTTTTCCTTACCATCCCATTGCCATTTCAACAATCCTTTTTTTTTAAAGCATTAAAAATGAGGTCTGGAAAACCAAGGTACTGGCCCAAAAAATCCCAAAATATTCCAAAAAATTTTTTAATTTAACGCACATCCCAGTAAACCCCGGGTTCAACATGTTGGGCCTTTCCAAAAATTGGGCCTTTAACAAAAAAAGGTGGAGATTTGATAAATCCCCTACTTAAAAACCCATTTAGTGAAAAAATTTCCCCTTTAAATAAAATTTACCCAAGGTAAAAAATCCCCTATTCCCTTTTTCCCCTGAAAATTTGTTTTGGTGGAAAAACCCAACCAAATTAAATAGCGTTACCTGAACATTAAAATTTAATTAATAATTTTATTTTTTTAAAAATAAATATTAAAAAAATTTTAAAAGTATAATTTAAAAAAATTTAAATAAAAATTAAATTAAAATTTTAAAAAATTTATTAATTAGAAATTATTTAAAATTTTTATAAAATTTTTATTTTTAATTAATTTTGGGCGTAATAAAGGGTTTACATTAAAGGTTTAAAAGGTTTTAAAAAATTTGTGGTCCCTTTTTTTATTAAAAAAAAATTTTAAAATTTTCCCTTTTTTATGTATTTAATGGGGAAAAATAAAAATTATTTTTTTTTAAAAATTTTTTTTGGGCCTTTTTAAAGGGGTTTTTTAAAATTTAAATTTTCAAAAACCCTTTTAAATAATTATAATATAATAAAATAATAAATTATATTATTAAATAAAAAAAATAAAATAAAATATATTTATAATAAAAATTTTTTGTTAAAAAAAGAACCAAATTTCTTTTTCTGCCAAAGAAACTTTTAAAAAAAACAAAAAGGAAAAAATTTGCAAAGGGGTAAACTCCCAAAATTTTTTGAACTCAAAAAACCAGTTTAAAGTGAGATTATAACCCTCACAAAGGGAGTACAAAAAAAAATTGAAACCTGGGCCAAAGGGCATTCCAAAAAAAAAAGCAAAAAAATTTTACAGGAGGTAAGAACCCCAGCAACACTAAAGGGGTCAAAATTCACAAATGGGGTAAATTACAACAACCCGTATTCCCAATTCTGGCAGTAGGGGTTCAAAATGGGCCTTTCCCCCTCCACCCACTAAAAGCCCACCCCAAGCTTGGAAAATGTTTTAAAGCCCAAAATAACTTTTTCCCTTCGGTTTAAAAACAAAACCTTTCCCCAAACAAAAAAACACCCTCCCCCTGAGAACATTTCCCGGGTTTTTGTTTTTTTTAGCCCTTTTTCAAAGGGGGGAAAAAAACCTGCACTTTTCCCAAAAAAGGCCCTTTGGTGGGGCCCTTTAAAATGAAAAAAAGGGGCCCCAAAAAAAAATAAACAAAGGTTAAATTCCCAAAATTTTCCCCAACAAAGGTTTTGGGGGGCCCCCCGGCAAACCAGGGGTTTGGCTTTTTTTTGGAACCAAAAATTTTTTTTTTTTTTTCCCCCCATTTTTTGGCCCTTTTTTAAAAAATTTTTTTTTTTCCCCCCTGAAAAAACCCTTTTTTTTTTTTTTTTTTCCCCCCCAAAAAAAAAAGGCCCCCCCTGGAGGGTTTATCCCCTCAAAGGAAAAAAACTTTAAACAAATGAAAAATAAAAACTAACCCCTCCAAATTTTTTGGAAAAATTTGGGGTTTTTGAAAAAAAGGGAAACCCAAAAATTTTTGTCCAACCCCTAAAACCCTGAAAAAAAAGAAAGTTTTTGAAAAGCAAAAAATTTCCCCAAGGGGTTCCCCCAAAAAATTTTGTTTCCCCCCCAAACAGGCCCCCCCCCACCCCCAAAGGGACCCCTTTCCAAAGGCCCCTTTGGGGAAAAAAAAAAGCCAAAAAAACCCCCCCCCCTCACTTTTCCCCCCGAAAAAATTTTTTTACAAGGAAAATTTTAAACCCAACCCAAAAACCCCCCAGGCCATTAAATACCTATGGTTTCAAAAAAGAAAAGGGAAATTTGGGTTTTTTTGCCCAAACCTGGCTTTAACACACCAAAACCCACCACCCGTTTAAAAGTAGCAGAAAAATCCAAAAAATTCCTTTTTAACCTTCCCCCCTTTGGGCCCAAAGTGACCAAAAGTGGAGTATAACAGTGTTCAGTCCTTGGTCCTCTCCTGTTTGAAATCTACTTCTCTGAAGTTCAGGCTAACACAGCGGGTCTATGGCTAACAATGTTTGCAGACAACTGCAAACTGGGAGCCATTATTGAATCCCATAAAGATGTGGACAGTCTACAAAAGGGCCTCACTGAGACAGATGCCTGGTGTCAAAGCCATGGCCTCAAACTCAATGTCAAATAATGCAATGGCATCCGCTTTGGGTAAACTCTGTGCCCATGAACTACCAGATAGCTGCTAGTACACTTAGCACTGAAAGTGTGATAAGAGATCTAGGTACACAGGTGGATAGTAGTCTCTCCTTTGATAACCACATTGCCACACTACTCAGGAAATCCTTCTATGTGGCACATCACATCACAACAGGTGTCTCATTCAGAAAAGAGGAGATCATTGTTCCTCTCTACTCATCCCTCATTAGACCTATTATACAGTACAATGGCCTGTTTGGTATGTACCTCACAAGACATCTACAACAACTGAAAGGTCTGCAGAATTAGCTCATAAAGAGGATCACTGGCCTCAAACAGATGCCCTATGCAAACTATCTCAAAATTCACCAGCTTTAATACATTGCATATCGCCTACTCAGAGCCAATCTCTGCCTAACATACAAAGCCATGTCAAACCCAGACCTGGTCAACATGCTACACATAAAGAAATCCCATTCCCTCCAAAACACGTGCTCCAGGGAGCTAAACCTTGTCACCACAATAGGCAGAACATGCTGGAGAGATAGATTACTGTCCACAACACTTCCCATACTCTGGAACAAACTACCCATTTATGTGAAATAGAGCTCCTCATTAGCCCTCTTTAAGATAAATATTGACACTTGGATGGTAAATAGGAAATCCACGCCATGATTCACTTCTGCGCATCTGCTTGACAGGGGCACAGGGAATTATTTGTCTTGTGTGGTGAAAGCCAGGGAATCTTGTTGGCTAGGCTTATATAGACCCTAGGGCCAAATAGCCTAGCATCTACCTATGAACCTATATATATATATATATATATATATATATATATATATATATATATATATATATATATATATATATATATATATATATATATATATATATATATATATATATATATATATATATATATATATATATATATATATATATATATATATAGATAGATATATATATATATATATATATATATATATATATATATGTAGTCATATAACATGCAGTGCAGGCATACCTCAGAATCATACATATCAACCTCGTAGTGCAAGACTAGGCTGTACAAAAGGTGGGAAATGGGCCACATATACGAACATAATCAGAATATTGCTGTCATAACTGAACAGTTTTACAGCAACAGCGACTATATCAACAGAACTCTCTGAATGATATGGGGATGGGAATTGACATGTATGTCAGTCTTCACTGACATAAATCTTTACATCATAACAGTGTTACCCAGAGACATGCATATACACTGTGGAACAGAAACAAAGCATGGTCCAAACACCTGGACAGTCTTTAAACAGCCTGGCAGTGGAGAGGTGTGCTCACAACCATTTAGTGCAATGAATCTGGAACAAGCCAGACAAAGTGGGGGGACAAAGGCATGACAATAGAGACATATCCAAATGATGTGAGTAGATCAGCTGATAAGGTTGTTGCAGTACCACTGTTCCTGCTAACATATATTAACAGAAATATCACCTTAGTGCATTTTATAGTTAATGTCCGGAAGCCAAAAGAAAGAACTACTGTAACAGATACAAGCATACATAATCTGATGGTTGTACTACTGTACTGTGGAGATTCTATACATAACTATTGAAAGCCTTGTGGTTGTCCTCACTATCTACTGCAATCATGTTTTCATAGCTACTTTTACAGGATTTGATGAGAGATCTCAACCTTCGGTTGAGACTGATAATGGATATGATAATGGATTGTTTCCAGTCTTGGCACGTCACCTTATTTTGCATCAGTTTCCTCCTTCTGTTGTAGAATTTGTTTATGGCAGGGGACCACCAGATTGACTTCCTTTTTTCTGAGGAGAGCATTTTAGTTGTATTGCTGATGGCAAGATCTATGCATTTGTGTATGTCTTCATACAGTGCATTGGTGTAAGATTCTGCGGTCATGCAACTAGTCTCCATCTGTATGGGTGCCATGCAGTTAGCCACCTCTGTTTGTAGGTGGCTATTAGCTTTGGAGAAGATTTCATGGTGTTTACCTTTGTGGGGTTGTGGGAGGGATGTGGATTTCCAAGGTGATTAGTTTCTGTTAGTATCTAACCAGAGAGGAGATGACTATTGGTCTAGAGCAACGTTTGCCCATGTTAGTAATGACCAGGTCAAGGATGTTGCTACCTCTAGTGGGAGTAAGAATGAGCATGTCCAGGGCATTGGAATTAATGAATTCTGGAAAACACTGGCCAAGTGTATTGGTACATGAGTAGTTTTTCCAGTTAATGGTGGGGTAGTTGATATCGACCAGTATGAGTGTTGGGTTGGAACCTAATATTCCCCATGGTGCTTAGGAATGGAGACTGTGAGTCTTGGGCCATGTTTGTGGACCTACAGCTGGCTATGACCTGCATTTCTGTCTTACCCAGTGTTAGCTGCACCTGAAGTATCTCAGATGCATTATGTTGTTCTAACAGTCTGTAGGTGTGTGTGTCCATTATGAATATTAAAACACCACCACCTTTGCAGCTTCTGTCCAAGTTCTGGGCCAAACAGGTGTGGAATGTGTGATAGCCTGATAGTGCAGGTGAGCTTCCTGCCTTGACCCAGTTCTCTGCTACAGCACAAATGTCGATGTTCTCCAGTTTAAGGAGTGCTTTGAGAGAGTGCATTTTGAATTGTAGACCTCTAGTGTTGAGCAGCATGATCCTCAGATTACATTTGTTTGTAGCTGTTACAGTGGTGATTTGGTCTTTGGGACACTGCCTAAAAAAGCCACTATAGGAGTAGCAAGAGCCTTGGCCAGTATCTGGAAGCCCAGGGGTGGCAGAAGCAGGCCATCTCTGGCAGAGGATAACGGTCTGTCAGACTTGTCAATCCAAGCACAGAGATAGTGGATCCCCTTAAAATGATACCAGAAATGTAGCCAATTGTTGAACTCAATCATTTTCAGCTTGTACTGTGGTATCACTCTGGGTGATGGTATGATGCTGCTCAGGGCTAGGGTCATACCCATCTGGACTACATAGTCGGAGAGCTCCTCCATGTCTGTTTCCATATAGTCCAGGGAGGTACTTCTCAGGTCATTCACACCCACATGTACAATGACAGTCATATGTGTACCTATTGTTGAGGGACCTCAGTGTTTGTGTTATGTGGCAGATCATGGTGCCTGACAGGCAGCTGACTGTCGCTTTCTCCTTTTTCAACCTAGTGAGTGGGACATCACTGTTAATCACTATCAAGTCAACTATGCCTAGTGTTTTGGCCATGCTGTTTTGCCTTAGGCACTTTGGTTGACTGGCACATAGTTTAGGAGACATATTTGTCTTCTGGTTAGTGCTGTGTGGTGGTGGTGGAGTGCATGTCTGCCTTGGATGTCTCTGCTATTTGTGCAGCTTTTTATTGAGAGCTTCTGCAAAGGTGGTTGTGCTGTTTGTCTTTTTATATGAAGGCAGTACTAGTGTGTGTTCTGGAGAGGTATGTGTTCCATATAGTGTGGTGCACGTGTTGACCATCTCCTCTTGACCAACTATTCTGGTATTGGCTGGAGAGTGTGTGGCTTCCAAATTTGATATATAACTGCATCTCTTGAAAGTCTGAGTGTAGAGAGGTAAGATGTGAGGGTTGTCAGTGTACATGAGGCAGTTGCTACATTGCCTCAGGATGGCCAAGTTTAGCAGGTTAATAGGTGAAAGCACAGGGAACTGACCTGTAGACATGTCTGGAGTGGTGGCTGTTAATAATAACTACTGGAGCTGTTTCCTTGTAGAACACTTAGTGCTGCTAGCACTTTTGTGTGCTAAAATACTTGCTACAAGACATCTTTTAACGTGCTAAAGTAATAAGCTATTGAAAGTGCAGGAGAGGAGAGCTAGCATATCTAAGTGACAAATTGAGGAGCAGACTTGGGCAACACTCAGAAGCTAAGATGCAGTCCTGGATACAGCAAATCTGTATCTGGACTAGACTAGTTACAGGAAAGGCAACTAATTAGTACTAGTTTAATATTTAAATGTCTGGCATATTATATTTGTCTCCATGGTTGCGTAGCTGGTGTAGAACGGATGTATGAGTGCATATCACATGTGCAACCACCCATGTATACACGTGTCCCATACAGTAGACTCACTCCCCTTGCTACTGTAATGACAGCATATATAGGCATGTTATGTAAAGGAAATAATATACACCTGGCCTCCAACAAAATATATAGCCATTGCAAGTCTTGAACCCAGGAACCTGTACACCATAGTGAAAGCATAGAACCACTAAGCCATCTGAGCTGTAGTATTTCATGCTGTTTTCAACCATGGCATGCAGTGCAGTCGGTTTATCATAGGAAAGGAAGACTGTGGAATCAGTAATGATTTAGTCGTCAATAACTTGCAGCACTGTCAGAGTCAAAAGCACCTTAGGACAATTCTGGACCACGCCAGATGAAGTTGGGTACCAGCCTATGGACATGCAAACACATTGGTAATGATACAAAGGGACCCATGCCACTGACATCTGCTGCCCCCCTTACACAGTCCAACTAATAAGTACACATTACAGTGATACAAATTCAGGATAGGCCATACACAATGGCCAGACATACACTAACCTCTTACCAATATAACTAAAATGACTGAAGATAGTAAAACAACAGACAACCAGCCATAAATACACACAAATGTCTTAATGTGTTTTGCCGTCGAGTATTACAATATTACAAAATGTATTTGCCTTAAATGCGGGAAGCAATTGACACTTAATTACGTATGTTCTTATACAGCCTTCAATTACACTCCTCAGTAACCCCTTAGGGGATACAGTATCAAATGATACAATGTAAATTGATTCTTCACATAACAATGGTTCTGTTATAAGTGTTCGATTAAACTGGGAAACAGACCTTTTCCAGAAAAGTACATTGTAACCCACTACATTCCCCATGGTGAAATGTATGAAAAGTAAAAGCTATAAAATGTTTGTCATGTAATAAATAATATGTCTTACATGTTCTAACAGACTGATTCTAAGCATGTCCGACTATTCCGCAGACTCACCTCATGACTGTACAGGGTTCTACATGCTGTCCAGCCTTTGCACTCATATGTATGGCACCTACCTTACTTAATGTCTTATTCCACAACATCACTGGGATGATAGCAGGAATGTCAGCACTAAATACTGATAGACCATACCTATCAACTTTCTACTGCATGACAACTGGACAAAGCCTGTCAAATAAGTGGAGGACAGAGGTCCAAACACAGGTCCATATTTGAAATATTGCTGTTATACACTGAGACAGTTGCTGGTGTTACAGGGTTGGTTGCAACATCTTTATTCTGAGGGATATGAAGTCAGAAACACAAATGGATGCTGGCATTTACTAACAGCAATGACCATTGATTTTCCAAGGACAACACCTATCTGGGTAACACACCAAACATAACAGGAAAACCTCTGGCCATTATGTGGATAGGCCTACATTTCAGAGCTATGCAGGCACATAACTTTGTCAGACTGACATCCATGCAGAAGTAGCATGCACACACAGAGCCCATAAAACTAGCAGCATTCACACCATATAACAGCAATATTCACATTTAGTCCCTAAGTCTGTAACCTTCTGTACAATTTAGTTGGCCTGTCTCCACAAGTCTTGTTGTAAGAGTTATTCCCACCTGCTGTGTGCAACACTCAGTAGCTATACACCTCCAGGATGTGTTTCTCACAGCCAAGGCAAAGGGACATTGCTCACATTAAGTACTAAATTATAGGAGTCTATTTCCATGACATTGGCTATTGGAAGAACTACCCAGCTGCTCTGCATGCAATTAGCAAGTGGGGAGCACCAATTGGTACACAGGCCATCACTTGGTCAAGAGCATTACCTACAAAGGGTATGCAGACAGCTATTCCAAACATCTATCTACCAGTACTCCACAATGAGACACAAAAAGATGTGGAGCAACCTTCTGATACAACTCAGTGCAGTGTGAAATAATACAAAGGTATGTGAAACAAGTCAGCATATAAGTGAAAGTAGTAGGTGTTTTATAATAATGGGAAATAGGATTTTGAAAGATTTATGTCTGAGCAAGACTTGCTGTAGTGATGTCCTGCTAAACAGCACCTATGGCCATAGCATCTGACGCTCTCTGCTGTGACATAGAACACAGCTCAGGACCCTAACTCACCCCAGGAAAGGACAACTCACATATGGCAAACACTGGAGTGTCTGTCAAACACTACTGACTGTGCCACTGCTAGGCCAGTTACAGGGATATTGTACATATCCATATGCTACCTGTGAATATGAGTATGATACATATGTTTGTCGTGTAAATCTAAGAGAACTATATAGTGTGTATACACCTTCCATAGCCAGAGATTAGGCAGATTCCACACATGTGGATGGACAGGGATGCTCATAGTTGGACTGCTGCCCATCATGTCCCTACCACAAATACCACAGCACATGTCACCAGATGCATGTTTTGGACTGTCATGGAGGCACAGGCATGTGTCAAATCTAACACTGGACATATTCTCAGGGTGACAAATGCAACTCTTCATGCTATGTGTGGTAACATCCTTAATATTGGAGATGCCCAATGTTATGCTGAGGTCATAGATAGACGGTTGGGTGAGATGGTGACAATCGTCGACTGTGGGATGTCTGTGCCACAGCATGTGGCAGGAGTTAGATATCAGCCACCTGGACATAGGACAGCACATGTGCTGGGAGTACAATGGTGTAAAACTGTAAACCATGGCCACATTTGTCACTCAAGTACACACAGTCAGAATACTGATCTCACACACACAAACATACACACTTGGCACGACTGAGGTTAGAACTACTACTTACCTAGGTCTTGCTATTAAAGTGCTCTGCATTTATTGTACATGCCACAAAGAAAGTAGGGTGAAGTGTTCTATACAGGTCCTGTAAGGTAAACAAAATCTACTGGCCTTGCACAGTATGGCAATGGGAGATGTCCTGGGTGAGAATGGCCAGGAAATACTATCTGCTACAGAAATATACATAATGACCAACACATATACAGCCATACACACATTTGCCACACCTGAATTTAGTAGCCCTGCCTATCTCACCATTCAGTCCATACTGTTACAGAGTTTTGGCACACAGCACATGCCTTATTGGGCTGAAGAGTGTCATCATTTACCTGTATTGTCGATGGTGGCAGCGGTCCTCATACAGTGGACCTTGGGGCATGTACTGGGGGTACCATGGTGTATTACACCCAGCACCCCACCCACATTGGATATAGTACTCATGATAAGGCTATGACAAACCCACAATCAGAAATTTACCAGGAATTGGGTTTAAACCTTTGCCTGCCTATCTAATTATTGCTATTACACTGATATGCTTTTATCGCATGTGCCACAGAGCTAGTAGGGTGAAGATTGTTTCATGGCTCTCCTTGCAATATATGGAAATGTGCAGTGAATTTGGATAATGAACCTCAGAATGCTGTCCCCTACAAATATGCACACTCACACACACTTGCAAACACATACACACACACACACACACACACACACACACACACACACACACACACACACACACACACACACACACACACACACACACACTCACATATGCCAGGACTCAGAGGGTAAACCACACCTTTCTACTCATTGGTAGAACAGTGTTATGCTTGTACTGCAAGCTCAAGGTAGCCCACAGGGTGAAGGGTGTCACAAGGAACCTTTGCAGTGTAGTACGGCAGCAGCCCTTTCTAAGTATAGCAATGGGGGTGTGTAGTGGGTGAGAAGGTCCTCAAAGTACTTTCAACTACAAGTTTACAAACTCACAAGCACTGTTATACTCAGTAATGCACACAGCCACATTTGTCAGTACTGAGGTGCATTGGTGCAGGTATCCCGGGGTGTGTACCAGGCTAATGTCCATGGAGATATGAGAAGAGTAGGGCATGTGAGTACACTGGTATCATTGCACCTGACATTTGTCAGCATGCCAACTATCAACTACTGCCACTTGAGTGATCCCCAGGTGACAGTTATATTCACCATCCACTCATCTAATTTCTCTTGAAGAGGGCCAGTGAGGTGCTTTGATTGACATGTATGCAACATATATCGCATAACGTGGCCAGTGTCTGGGTTATGGACCTGTCCCCAAGCATGTCCTTTTGAATGTGGTAATGCGGTTGAGGTATCCATGGCATGTGGTGCATCCAGACTGGGGTTTCCTAGCTGTGGCATTTGTAACACAGCTGGGCAGACATGGCATTGTCAGTCAAGCAGGGATTGTCTGTAAGTAGCCAAGATGTGACCGGGAAGACTTGGAGGTTTTGGCCACTTTCCATATCAAGCAGTTGTTTCATGCCTAAGGTCATACATATCAGGTACACTTGCAGCCTACCCAGTTACTGAAGGTGTCTATTGAGTTACATGGCAAATGGGCCATTGGACCTGCTGATTGGCCTAATCAGCTGGAGGGAGACATTGTCCTCTTCATTCCTGGATGACACACCCTTATTTATGCAATGTGCCACATGGAAGGACTTTCTGTCCACAGTGGCAGTGTGGTGGTCAGAAGAGAGGTTGCTGTCAAGCTGTGCTCACAAACCTCCTATAAGGACATCTGTCTCCATTGGACTACCACCAATGTGGTCATTTGTGGACAATACATTGATACAACAGGGGAATGGGACACATTTCTTGACACTGAGACTACGGTCAGTGTTCTGACAATAGTTGGAGGAGTCAGTGGTGACTTTATGCAGGATGTTAACATAAACTGGGATGTAAGCAGATCCCCCAATTAGCAATTGTCTGCAAACATTGTTAACCACAGTTCATTCCTGTTGGGCTGGATATCAGAGCCACATGCAACACACAAGTTTGGCAAGATGACACCACTCATGACTGTTTTGCAGTCTGACATGGTGTCCACTCCTTTCACACTGTGACTTCCATCTGTGAGCCAGTTTGCAGACCACTTAGTGACATAGGGATTAATGAATAGATAAGTGTGTTTGCCTATAATTCCTGAGAGTGGAATTGTATCACAGGGCTGTAAGGGCCACATATCTTGTTTTGGACTCCATATTGTTCTATAGTAATATCACATGACACACAGATTATAGGACTGAAGATTGTCCACAGCTACCACAAAAGGGGGCCCTGTACAGTGGACATTTGGTAGTTTGCTGGGTGGACCACACAAAAGTGTAGCAAAACCCACCCCTCAATGGATATGGATCACAATATAAATGACACAAGCACAGGCAGAGACATGCACACACACTTTTTTTTTTTTTTAAAACATTTTTATTCATTTCCAAAAACAAGAAAACATGAATGCAGGTTATTTATGACAATGAAGCATTTACAAATTATTTAAAAAAGGTAGGCTAAAACCTTTAAACAGATATCAAACATTAAAACCAAAATAAAGTATTTACAAGGGTGTCTATTGTTGACATATAATTGACTTTCTATACAATTGTTTCCTGATTATAATCTGCTGCCGTCATTATTCTCCAGTATAATGATGTAGTTCTTTCAGTTCTTCCTTTAATAGTGTTCATTTCCAATTGCAATGCTGCTGACACCATATTCATGAATTGCTTAAAAGTTGGAGAAGCTTTGGATTTCCAGTTTGATGTAATGTCCTTCCTTGCAATAGCTAGGAGAGTCCATAAGATTACATACTTTGTTCATGGCACACAGTCGGGTACAGTTGCATTAAACAAAATAATAGATTTGGAAATCTGAAATTTATCATTGAATACCATTTGCAGAAAATAATTTCTTTTATCCCAATATGGTTTAATCAAATGGCATTCGTAGAACATATGTTGCCAGTCTGCTTTTATTGATAAATCACATCTCCAGCAGCCAATATTTTTCTTAAACATAAGTTCCATTTTATGAGGGGTTACATAAGATCTGTGTATGAATTGCCATGTAAAAAGTCTCCAATGTAATGAAAGTGATGTCTGCTTTGGAGAGAGAAGAATTTGTTTTTTATCTCTGTCATTTGGCACATGTCCATTAACTGATCTATAATAATTCCATATTTTGTCATTATTATGCATTTTTATTTTTTTGTTTGTTTTATAAATAGATGATAAGTATCCCTTTCCAGTAATGGGTTGATTCGTTAGTAATATTATATGTTCTATAAGCTTAGAAAGATTTTGTCTTATTGATGGTTGCATTGTTTCTTGTTTGCTTAATATATACTGTCTTAATTCTTGTACATGTAACCACGAGCTATCTTCCATATTTAATTTCTGTTTAATCTGGTCTATTGTCAGAGGTTTTCCAGAGTTTAGCAATTGATGCCAATATATTAATCCCTTTTCTTTAAGCATGTTGACTACTTCCATATTAAATGTTATTATATTACCTTGTGTGTACGCTACTGGATATAAAATAAATGACCATGCTTTAATATCAGGATTGCTATTAATAAGATTTTGGAAAATTTTTAATGTATAAGTAATGTATGCGGAACTTATATTTTTATTCTTATGTATCATCATATATTCCTTCATCAGCCATAGAAAATTGTTTGGTATGAAATCTGTATACTTATTTGCTACTACAAATCCTGATTTTAACCAGATTCTCTCATGAACTAGCTTCCATTTTGATGTATATTTTGTATTTAGCCATAATGATATTGTTTTAATAATGGATGAATGCAAATATATTTCTATGTCTGGTAAACCTATGCCACCTATATCACAATCATCTAGATGATACTTCATAGCTATCCTTGGTTTTTTGGATAACATAGGAATCTTACCATTAAATCATTTAATTGTTTTAGGTGCGATTTAGCTGGTGGCAAAGAACAAGCTTGTATGACATAAAGAATTTTTGGAAATATGATCATTTTAATTATATAAAGCCTTTCTTCCATTGAAAAGAAGAATTTATTCCATCTTTGTATTAGATTTTTAATATTATTTAAGGTCTATTTATAATTTGTTTCAATTGTAGTATCTAAGTTGTTAGTTATTATAATTCCCAAGTATTTAATTATATTATCGGTAGAGATATATTTATGGTATTTTTTATTTAGATCTTTTTTATTAGTATTTATAAGCAATACATTTGTTTTGTTCTCATTAAATTTTAGACTTGAAAAGTTTTGAAAGTTTTGAATTGAGTCTCATAATGCTTTTAAACTGCTGTTATTATTTTTTAAGGTAATTAAAATATCATCAGCAAAAAGTTGAATTTTAAGCTCTAGGCTGTTGTCTAGTTGTATTCCTTCAATATTTTTATCCATACATATATTATTTGCTAAGGGTTCAATGACTAGCGCAAACAATAATGGAGAAAGAGGGCAGCCTTGTTTTGTGCCCTTAGTTATTTTAATAGATTTAGACAGACAAGATCCCAGTTTTATATAAGCCAATGATTTTTCATATAATGATTTTATTAACAAAGTGAAGTTGTTTGAGACGCCATATTCTTCTAAAACTAACCACAGATAATCCCAGTTCACTGAATCAAATGCGCTATTTATGTCTAAGCTAATAACATTCATTTTGTTTTTTGTGACATTTATATAATCAATTAAGGAAAGAATTCATTTAATGTTGTCATAAGAGTTCCTATCTTTTATAAAACCTGTTTGATCCTCCTCTATCAAAAGTGGTAGTAATTGTTTTATTCGAGCAGCATGTATTGCCATAAAAATTTTATAATCTATATTAAGAAGTGAAATGGGTCTGTATGATGAACATTCACTGGGATCTTTATTTTGTTTCAGAATTGGTGATATTAATGTGTACTTCCAAGAAGGAGGAATGTCTTTACCATTTTTAACTGATGTAAAGACATTCAATAACAACAGCAAAGCCTCATTTGATAGTAATTTAAACATTTCTGGGGTGATATTATCTATACCTGGAGCTTTGTTTAATTTTAGCTTATTTACTTCAGCTTTAAGTTCTGTCATTGTTATTTGTTTATCTATTAGTTGTACCTGTTCCTCTAATAACCTAACTTTAACATTGTTTTTGACAAAAGCTTTCAATACTGAATGTGTTTCTGTTTTCTCATTTTGATTATTAAGTTTACGAAAAAATAGCCTAAAAGCTTCTAGTATTCCTTCTAAATCAGATACTTTCTTTTTGGTTTCTATATTATGTATTTCCTTGATTTGATTTGTTTTAATAATCTTTTTAGTCCTATTTGCTATTCTTCGTTGGTTTTTAGGGTTCATTGAATAGTAACATAGTTTAATTTTTTCTAAGTTGATCATTGTTTTGTGGTGTAGCGTCTCTGAGTATTTTTTATTAGTATCTTCTAGTTCTTTTATTAAGTTGGTGTTTCCATTTTGAATATCAAGCTTTAAATTATCTACTTTTGACTGTAATTCCATTAATTCCTTATTCCACTGTTTTTGTTTATTTTTATACCATCCCACCGCTCTTTCATATAGGTATGCTTTCAATGCATCCCATATATATATTTCAGATACATCTTTTGTAAGATTGATATCTAGGAATGTTTGTGTCTCTTTAATATAAAATTCCTTAAAATCTTTGAGATTTGTTATGTAAGATGGAATTCTTGTTACTGATATCCTTCTCTTGAAACATAAGTCTATCTCAAACATTATGGTGTTATGGTCCGAAAATGGACATGAAATTGCCTTGACTTTATTTAATTTAGAGGTTAAATCCTTTGTTACGTACACTCTATCTATTCTAGAGTGTGTATTATGTCTATGGGAAAAATGTGTAAAGAATAGTGAATCTGGGATAGCATACTCATTTATGTCAACTATATTAAAAGTTTCAACAAACTCAAATAACAACTTTGTTAAAGGTGATCTCTTACGTGTAGTTTTAGTATTTGTGGCAGTTTCTTTTATAATGCAATTGAAATATCCAGTTATGATTAAATTGCCTTTGGTATATTGTACAATGTCTTCTAAGTCTTGTTTGGCCACTCTAATACCTAGTCCTGGTATCCAATAAATATTCACTAATGTATATATCATTTCATTGATAGATATTGT
Source organism: Protopterus annectens (assembly GCF_019279795.1). Taxonomy (NCBI): domain Eukaryota; kingdom Metazoa; phylum Chordata; order Ceratodontiformes; family Protopteridae; genus Protopterus; species Protopterus annectens. The sequence goes on from NC_056735.1 coordinate 1,908,047,334, forward strand.
CACTAGACAAAACATTCCTGAGTTGTCATGGAACGTGTTTATGATTTTAGGCATTAAAGTAGTGTTTTTCCACAAAATTGCTACTCCCCTTCACTTCTGATTATAGGTGGAACTTACTAGTATTGTATAATTTTTATTGTTTATTTTATTTATGTCTTCCTGTGTAAAGTGTGTTTCCTGTAAAAATACTAGTTGCGCTTCACATAGCTTTAAATATCTATAAAGACTTCCCCTTTTGCAGCTATTATTTAAACCATTTACATTAAGAGATATACATTTTGCAATTGGATTTATATTAGCTTTGTTTTTATTCATATTCATATACTCGTAACAATGTGTAGATGTGTGTACATGAAGAGAATGACTTGTTCTTTCTTCTTCCAACAGTATTACAATAGATTATAGACACCCAATAAAAGTAAATTACAAGATCATAACTGAGAACAATATAAGATAAAAAACCACCAAACCCCTCCATGAGAAAAAACATCTCATCCTTGAATGATCTAATCATTCAAGTGATCTCTCTAAGTCTGCATTTCAGCATCCTCCCCCGGCCCCGCCATATGGTAGTTTTATAATGAAAAGTATCTTATATATCTTTTAAGTATACATGTATCTATCTTTACAGATTACTTAAATACAGTCTTTATCTATTTTTAATATTTTATAAAACACTAAGGCAACACAACTATACATAGATTTAATTCTTAACTATTTGGTTTTGTTTAAATTGTAAAGGAAAATCTTTTATTTTAATATATCTTTTGTGTAGCAATAACCGTTTTGCATCTTAAAAATAATATGCTTGCTGTCTATCTCCCTTATAGTGTGAGTGGCATTCATAGGTATCAAATTTATTGTAATGGTCTACATATATATATATATATATATATATATATATATATATATATATATATATATATATATACATATATATACATACACATACATATACATGCATACACATACACACACACATATATATATATATGTATATATATATATATATATATATATACACACATACACACATATATGCATACATATATAAAAAAAAATGTTAAGCATTATATGCATCAGTTAACCATGCCACAAGTTGATTAAATCAGAAAGTATCCATAACAATGAATATAACGTTACATTTGTATTGTCATTTATCAGTAATCTTATAGTTTTCTTTTAATTCAAAAAGTCATATTTTAGTGGTATGAATGCTACTAATTTGTTTTTGGCATTGGTATTATATAGTTTAAGACTATATTTCTTAGCAATTCCTATATATTTATTAGTGTCACTGGCATATTTCATCGCTAGTGTACCACATATGTCATATGTCAAATAGCAACTCATACTCCTTATGATATTACAGGATTTATCTGCAGCATTATAACTGTAAGGTTGGAAAATATGAGAAGCAAAGTAGGCTTTAAATATGCTATAACACAATTGTTTGGTACTTATTACTGTCAACTCTTCTACATACACAGGAAAAGATAACCTTATATGACCATCAACCATTTTCCTTCATTTTTCTCTTCATCCTTCTATTCTCCATTTTTAATAAATATTTGTTTCTATTGTGGCTTCTTTGAATTTAGTGAGGGTACTCCATATTATATTATAGATAATATACAACGTTCAAACAGAGAATATGCCCAATATAGAGACATATTCTCAACTCAAGTGGTCCACACCATATATTTATAACACTGCAGTCAGAAATATACTAATGAATATGCAATAACTAGCAGCTTTGCAGCATGTGTGTGTCTCTAACAAGTACATACCTATAGGATATTAAAAAGAATAGATAGCACGCTCTTGTTTCATAATTAACAAATGCACACAGCCTGGTATTTACTTTCATAGACAGAAATTAGACCTGTTACTTATATGCATATCAGGTACCAACAGCAATATGTTAGTAAATGCCTATGCTATTCAAATCATATTTTAATGCTGATTGATATGAGATGTAGCTGACAATGGCTTTAGTGTTTGTGATGTTATATAATATATATTCAGTGTTATAAGTAAAAGTATGTTGCATGTCTATTTGCAATCTAAGGTTCAAGGCTGATCAGTTTAGACATACAAGACAATCTCTTTAGCCTTGGTTATATAATGGGAGTTACTGTATCTCTACACAACCATTCATTTTCAGTGAGGATATTCAATATTAATATAACTTGCCTTTAATAAAAGCATACTTATAATTCAGCAGTTCTTTCTTGCTCATTACTGCTTAATGACTGTGCTACTTGAACAATTTAATATTTACAGAGTATCTTAATAATTAAACAGCAACTCCTTTTTACCCATAAAATGCCTAATAACACATAGCTACATTCATGAACCTTAATTGACTTACTATCTATAAGGTTGAGTACACTAGCTGCAGTGTGTTTACAAATATGTTATATAGTTCCAGTCAAGGACTTAAATATATTACATTTTTATAAAATTAAGTTGAATTATAGTAATTTACGTGGGTGATTTAATCAGAAAAGATTATAGTAAAGTCTGTATGTGTTAACTATTCATACAGTTTCTTCCAAGTGATATACTTCTTTTTAAGCTTTGTGTGTTGTTTATGTGTACAATTCAAAATGAATAACAAATATTACAATATAATAAAACATCATGTATGTGTTGATACATTCTAAATTCATTAGGTACTTCAGTGTACTTTTAATATTTGTTAAAACTGTAAAAGCACTTTGCCATCTCATAAATAGTGTGGTTACTTTAAGCAGCTTAGGAGCTGACACCACACCCATACTGTCTTGTTTTAGTGCTGACATCACTCATGACTGTTTACTTTCATTTTGTGCTGTTAGAAGGTTTAACACACTGTATTGGATTCTAACTGAAGAATCTTCATTCAGGGGTGGTAAAATAAGAGTTCCCAGCTCGTGACCATGGCGGGAAGACAAAAACAAAGTAAGTGAAGTTTTTAGGGCTTTTTTTTAAACTGAACACCAGCTCATTATACTTCTAGTAGTTTTCTTAACATTAAGGGCAGATATACAAGCCAAACAGTTGTTTGTTAGTCAAAAAGGCACTTTTAGCATCAAAGAATAGATAATTACTTTTCAAGGCACTTTTTGACAGTTATTACTATCAGTTTTTATATATTATTATGTGTATTAAATACATCAGTTTAGATATTTCATGGAGCTTAGTGTAAATAATATAAAAAGGAATCATGCTCATTTAAACACACCACATTAATATTTCAGTGTAAATACATCATATTCTATACTAGCAGTAAAAGGCAGGTAATTTATAAATGAACTATCTAAACATCATTTAGAGTTAGAAAAATCATGACTGTAAGTATTTACACTGTAATAGAGAAAGATATGTTACCTTGCTTTCTTTAAGGTTGTTTCCTTTAGTTATAAAATGTCCTGCTTATCTTGTATTTATATTGTTTTAAAGACTGACAAGTGTAAAGCATGAATGCTTTCAAAGAACTTTTTTGCCTTACAGAGCAAATAGAAGACAATAATGTTTGTGTTTTTCATATGTCTTTTATCGTTTCTTCTTCTTCTTGTCAGCAGTGCTCCATTCATTTTTTTCTAAGTGACGCTTAACCCCAAATTGGGAGAAATCCATTTCTTCCACATTATCCAAGGTTTTATTAGTTGAAAGATAAGAAACTGTTGCTTGCAGAGTGTCAAAAGTTTTAGGACCTTCAGTAAAAAATATTTTTATTCTTGCAGGGAACAGCAAGTGGACTTTAAGTTGTCTTTTTTTCAATTCCTTTATCAGAGGGAGACATTCTTTTCTTGCAGTTATAACTCCAGCAAAATAATCATTATCAAATCTGATTATGTTGTCTCTGTATTTAACTGGAGAAGTTGACCATGCTGTTTTTAAAATAAGTTCCTTGTCCTGTGATGAAAAAAACTTTACTATTATTGATCTCGGGTGATTTTTTGATTTGATGGTTGATGAAGCAGCTCTTAAGGATCTGTGGGCTCTTTCAATTCCATAAGAAAGAGCTTCAGGCAATTTTAAAACTTCTGGTAACCAGATAGTAAGGAAAGTTACCATGTTATCTCCCTCTGTTTTCTCTGGTAGCCCATAGATGCGAAGGTTATTTCATCTGGACCTGTTCTCTAGATCCTCTATTTTATTTTGTAATGAAGCATTTTGTTGTGATAAAAAATGTAGCTGAATATCTTGTTCTGAGAGTCTGCCCTCAGTATCATTTAAGAATCTCTCTATGTCAGCTATTTGAGACTTCTGTTGCGTCATTATTTCTTGTAGTTGCTGTATTTGTTTTGTAGATCTCTCCTCAAAAGTGTCCAGTTTGGTATTCATTTTGTCAAATTTCACTGACAAGTCTTGTATAGCATTTAATAAAGACTGTATCTCCTTTTTCATCGTCTATTCCTGTGTGGTATGCTTAGAAAAGCTCATTTTCAGTATATTCAGATACCTTCCTTCTTGTTTTTGACAGGAAAAATAATGTTTAAAGCCAAATTTTTTGCACTGTAGACTTCTAGTGATATTAGTAGAAGTAATTCAACAAAATAGGTTTGTCTACAATATCTAGTTTTTAAAAATTCTTGTCAGAAATATCTTTTGAGTGCAGAGCTGAGAAAAGATGCTGCCAACCAGTCTACATCCTAGCCACACCCCCTCATGCACACACACTTGACAGGAATGAGATTCAAGCCCCTATCTACCTAGTTTACTGTAGTATAGTATTATGCATTTATCAGATACACCACAACGCTTACATATTTAAAAGCTGTCCAAAGGTATCTTTAAAGGTGAGTGACATCAGCATCAGTGATAAAGGAGGGGAAAGGGAAGTGTAGTAAGTGCCAATGGACACAAATTCATGTCTTTACAACTACAGACTCTCACACAAACAAACTTTTACATTTGCCAGGGCCAAGATTAGAACTCCTACCTAACTAATGTACTGCACTATAGTAGTACACATTTATCAGACATGCCATGAAGCTTCCCTAGTTGAGAACTGTCAAAATGTATCTTTAAAGGTGAGTGACATCAGCAGCAGTGATAAAGGAGGAAAAAGGGAAGTGTAGTAAGTGCCAGTGGCCTCAAAATCATGTCTCTACAACTACAGCCACTCTCACATAAACAAACACACTTTTACATTTGCCAGGACCAAGATTAAAACTCTTACTTAACTAGTTTACTGCACTATAGTATTACACATTTATCAGACACACCATAAAGCTTACATATTTAAGAGCTCTCCAAAAGTAGTTTTAAAGGTGAGTGACATCTGCAGCAGTGATAAAGGAGGACAATGTGAAATGGAGTGAGTGGGAATGGCCTCAAAATCATTCACCTACAAATGGCCTCAAAATCATTCACCTACAAACATACACAAACAGAGACACCTTTACATTTGACAGGACTGTGATTAGGATTGCTGCATAAATAGTTATTGGTACTCTACTGTTACACAGTTATCACAAGCACAACAAAGCCTATAGAGCTGAGGGCTAACAAAAGGAATTTGTACAGTGACTGACTGCCGCACATGTTCTGATATTGAGTAATGGGATGTGCATTGGGTGGGGATGGAGTAAACCAGTAATTCCTACACACACACACACACACACACACACACACACACACACACACACACACACACACACACACACACACACACAGTTGCCAAGACTGAGATTTGAAACCCTGCCTATCTACTTGTTTGCTTCAATAAGTTATGCAATTATTGCACACACTATAGAGCTTACAGAGCTGAGGCATGTCCAAATGTACATCTAAGATAACATACATCAGCAGATAGTGTAGAGTGAGGCTATGGGATGTGTACTGGGTGGGAAAGGCTTCATAATGGTACTGTCTATCTCATTGTCTATGTCTCTTCCCCATGTGTATGTGTGTGTATGTTTGAATTATTGTAGTACATTGGCCTTAGATATGTGCACGTATCACACAAAACAGCTAGAGATTTACCACATATCTGCCACCTACAGCTGGCTGTGGGTTTTCCTATCCAATATGTGTGTGTCTGAAGACCAAACAGTTTACATTTTGGTGTGAGTTCACAGATATCTGCAGATAACAGATATCTATGTTCCACTGTGGTATCAGACATGGGCTTTATTTCTCTTAGTGTAGGAGCATGCCCAGTATGACCTTCTATATTGTTTGTGGGAATCCATTCAAGGGAGTGTTGTACTCCAGTCCAGGGTTTTGTGTGCTACAGCTACACCTAGCAAACTATTTCTGTAGGATATCTGTAGAAAGGACCAGTTGTGTCTCCATATTGGCAACCTAAGTTTCCTATTGCTGTCTGTGTTTCTTGTGTAACATGTTCTGTTTTAGCATAGATATTTGGGCATATGTACTGTTTTACAGTGTAATGTATTGTGTCATCAACTACTGACAGATATCATTGTTTGCTCACAGTTGTTTACCAGGAAAACACAAGAGCAATGAAGCAATGACCAATATTGTGAGGCAAAAACTAGACATTGTGGCACAATCCTGCCATTGTGGAAGGGTGTCTACAGGCAACTGAGTGATGAGTCTGTGTAAATGGTTCAGCACCTTGGTGCTATGCTGGCTGGAGGGGCCTTCTTGTGCATTTCTCAACATAACTGAATGGCCATATCCTGCTGTGGGCATACCTCTCAGCTGTACATATTTGGCCAAGTTATCCAAAGACAGGACTCATATATCTGGTCAATATCCCTTCATGTTGTGATTTACATGCAGGTTTGTGGTTATGCATTCATGGGTTTGCAGTCAGGGGGACGTATAAGCAGACATTTGAGTTTCAGACTTCACACACTCCATGATATCCATGCTTTTATGCCCCTCATCTGTAATTCTGTCCTCTTCCCAACAGTATGGGAGCAATATCTCTGACATATTTTTGTAGTTTGACCTTTATCACAGCAGTATTTATGTCTTGGTCCACAATTCTTGCACCAGGGCATAGAGATGCATGCTACTGGCATTTTTCAGCATGGCCTTCCATTTGTTTTCTGTTTACTGTGTTATGTTGTTAGTTAGGACCCTATGACATTCCGTATGATGGCACTATGGATGAAGCATATGATGGCACTATGGGTGAGCCGTGGGCATTTGCCAGAGACCTGTAGGCCACATGACAGTGATGCAGGTCACTTCATTTTGTCAGTCATACGTTACCAGGCTGCATGCCAGTGGATTCCCCTGGGGTAACATGGGCAAGTGGGTGAGGTGTTCCTGGCAATCCTTCTAGTTCATAGTGATGCATCAGTCTGGATGTGTGCAGGATGCTGCTTACGGCTAGGGACTCACCTGCATGGGACACCATTTCATCATGCTGCATCCTGTGTATATTCCATAAAAGAAATGTGATGATTCTGTAGTCATTCCCAACAGCAAGGATATGACTGATGAAATACCTGTGGCTGTTGGGCGGGGGGGGGGTGTGGACTGAGTGCAAGTGTGATATGGAAGCTTATGGCACTTGACTCATAGGTTCATAGGTTCATAGGTTCATACTAGGCTATCTGCCCAAGGGCATTTATAAGCCTAGCCCATAGTTATTTGGCTTTCGCCACCCCTTTAGTTTGAATAAAACTATGCCTATTATTTTGCTGTGCCTCTGTCAAGCAGTGACACTGAAGTAATAGATATAATGGGGACCTTCTCCTTCTCCTGCCTTGTATGTCGACATCAGCAGTGTGTCATTACTTTATAATTGTGGCTGTTGTGGGCTGCCAGTGATTGGGCAGACAACCAGTATTCCATATTAGAGGGACAACTAACATGATGCTAACCCCTATATTTAATTCCAAAGGTGTGTGTAGTTCAGAGTTACTTTCTAGGCACTGCATAGAGTACTTCCACCTGTGTACTGTTTCTATGTATGGACCCCTATCCATAGCCTGTCCAGCTTTCTGACAGTGCCACATATTGACATATGGACAGTGATTGTGTATGACTAGTAACATAGATGTAGCTGGGAAGCAGATTGGTTAGCACTGTAGTTGTTAGTACATGGCCCTGTCAACCACAGCACTGTACCCAGGGCACTGAGATGCAACATCCAGGCCTACATGCTGTCCACTTCTAGACAATTTTAAACACTCACAAAAAAGTGGCACACTGACCCCTCCATATAGTGAACATACACCAATTATTATGTTGATTGGGACAGCCCAGGCAATCTGTGTTCCACTGATATTACTCTACAAACGTACATGTTACTGCCATTTATATATGTGGTTTGGGGGGGTCACACCTGACAACTTTACACATTTGCACTGACTGCACTGGTATTTCAGTTATACTCTATTTGCTTCCATTTAGTATTGTATTGTGCCCTATCTTGCAGAATGGAGGCATGTCAGTAAAGCACACAAGTGAGATTGTAATGGCATACATTTCAGTTTCAAACTTCTTACTCTTCAGAACTATACTGCAACTGCGAGACCCATTGTAATATGTCTGTGTAGGTCTGTAGGGTGGCTGTTCACCATTGCCAGCATTTGTGGAGGTTTTCCTGACCTTTATTTCTGGACATCTACACCTGTCTTGCTGGGTGATGCTGGAGGGTGGGTATGGGAATGCTTATTGACATCCATGGGTGTGATCTGTGGACACCCACAGTTATTTGAGCCACCATGTGTACTGCAGTGGAAGTTGTCACCTTGAGTACTACTGCCTAGTATGGTGACAACAGCATTTGTTATGGATTTCAGGCTGTCCCATATAGCTGTCAGCTATCTGCTGCTCTCCCATTTGGTCACCCAATTCCCTTGCATGCTTGCATCCATAGCATAGATATAACTATCAGAACATACTACTCCATTCAATAATTGATAGTAAGGGTGACTTACCTTGTGCCTAGGGTGGTACTGAGGATGGTGCTGGATGGCTGACTATGTGGGACTCACACTGTACACTCCCTCTACATGGTAAAGCACAGGTAGTGTCATGTTTGTCATCCTTTTACTGTATGTGTGAGTCGGAGAGAGGTATCAGTCCCTGGGTCCCTACAGTGTCAGTGTGTGTGCTATGCGTTGCCTCTTTGCCAAGGCATAGGTATACTGGGCATGCCTTTGTCTGCCTCTAGGGGCAGGCTCAGGAAGTTCCTCCTCTAAGTCCCTCTGTGCCTGTGGTCACCTTGGCAATGGTGGGAGGCTGTGTGGCCCCTCACCTTGTTGTTCTTGCTGCAGCTGCTTCCGCAGGATCATATTGTGTAGCATGGCACATACTATGGACATTTGTCCACATGTAGCCTGAGAGTAGTGCAAGGCTCCACTGAATATGTCAAGGCAGTGGAACCGTGACTTCAGCAACCCAAACACATGCTCTACATTGATCCTGGTTTGTGCTTGTGCCTCATTATGGTGTTCTTGTTCGGGTGTGTGTGCACTTCTGATGGGTGTCATCAGCCATAGCTTCAGTGCATAGCCAGCATCCCCCAGTAGATGGCCATATGGGATGTCCCCACTGGCAAATGCCTGATACAGGTGTGAGCAATGCCAGATGTAGGAGTCGTGATACCTTCCAGGGCTGCCAGCACACACATTCATGATAATGCCCTGGGAATCACATATGACCTGGCAGTTGATGGAGGTCGAGCCATTATGGTTTATGCAGACCCTACCCCACTCACTGGGTGGTGCTTTGATTTGGGCACGCATGCAGCCTATAGCAAGAAATATCTCAGGGTATTCTGCTATACAGTGGAAAAGATGCATACTTCTGGTCAACGCCTCACAGATGGTGGGGAAATAAATGTACTCATTGGCATGTGGTATCATGGCATCCAGGAAGTGGTGGAGTACCCTGGACGCTAATGGCTGTGAGACCTCCATGATATTCCCAGTTGGTCTTTGGAAGGTACCTGTGGCTAGTTTTCTTAAGCCTAGACATACCTTGGTATCCACTGAGATGGGTCCCCCTCTATTAGTTCTGTGTGTGAGGCGTGGCTGGCACAGCTCGCTGATTTGCAGTAGAATGTCCCTGTCCAACCTTTAGCACTCTACTATCTCCAACTCATGTAGACCCTGGTAGGTTACCCTGAGTCTGTGCAATATTCTCCTCCTCCACCTCACTGTGGGTCAGTTGTCAGTATTCTCCTCCTCACCACCCTCAGTCTCTGGCACATATTGATGGAGTAAAGCAGCAGCAGAATCTAACATTTTTAATTTTGCCAGTTGAAAATCCCCCATTTGTGTACACCAGTGGTGTAGAGTTTGTGGGAAAAGCCAGTCTGTAGGGTGTTTGTATGGTATGTAGTAGTGTGCTGGGCTGCTGCATGTGTATTTGGTTGATTCTGATACAATCCAGCTGACAGCTATGCTAGTTATCCTGGATTGCCTTCCTCCTGCTGTTTCCCATACATCCAGTCTGCAAGGTGTTTGCATGGTTTATAGCAGTGTGCTGGGCTGCTGCATGTGCATTTGTCTGATTCTGATGCATTCCACATGCCAGCTATGCTAATTCTCCTGGATTACCTTCCTGCTGCTGTTTCCCCTACATCCAGTCTGTAATGTATTTGCATGGTTTATAGTGCTATGCTAGCCTGCTGCCTGTGTAATTGTCTGATTCTGATACAGTCCACTTGCCAGCTATGCTAGTTCTCCTTGATTGCTTTCCTAATGCTATTTCCCCTTCCCAGTTTCATGGTAGTTGAAGCCTCGAGGCACGCCAAGCATTCACAGTGCTCCAATGTCAACACTGCTGCTATTTTCTCTCTCTTTTTTTTTTCTTTTGGGTTTAAATCCTAGTGCATGTCGTGCACACCTGTTTAGGCAATGGAAACAGTGCTGACACTTCCTCTTCCTTAGCTTTGCTTAGCTAAGGGCAAACATGGGCCACACGGCTCCAATCAGCTTACAGCAACAAAAACACACCCCTTACTAAAGTCATCCTCTTGTTCTGCCTACATGGTTCTGTTTCTGAACCTGCATGGTTAGGTGCCAGCTGTCAGTTGGGAGAAATCTTAGATTCAGTATAAGTCCCCTCATTTGCATACCCCAGCGTGTAGGTCCATAGTTACAACTCTCAAGCACACCCTTTCCCCTTGACAGCCGGTGCTCCCTTGTCTTGTTTACATTCTGCCTGCCATTGACTGTAATGGCAAAATGTAGATTTCTCTTATAATGCAGTTTTTCCCTCTTTTTTTTTTTTTTTTGGCACCCCGGTGTTTGCACTCTGCTGCCCTCAGCTTAAACGGCTGAGATCAACCAAAGAAAAAAGTTTTATTTTTAAAACAATTAAGCACCTTTTAATGCCAATGACCTTATATTTGGCTATTGGCATGTCTGTTAAACATAATGCATGCTTTCCTCGAGCTGTCATGCCTCTGTTTTTGTCAGATGCAGAAATGTATTTGGTTACTAACCGAATACATTTCTGCTCTGACACCGTTCCTGCACGGAGTCTGGGTAGCTTCATGAATCACAAAAATCACCTTATTTGCATGGTTCTTACCAGCAGATGAGGTGATTTGCATCCCACGTGGCTTTCCATGCAGGAACAGTGTAGGGCCTCTCATGCACGTGAAAATGGCATGTACGTGGATTGCAAAACGGCCATTTTCCATGCAGGAGTGGTTAAACTCTTCCTGCATGGAAAATCGAGCTTCATGTATCCTGGGGGAAGAGTTATTAGTGTTTAAAGCTGATAAAGGGTGAGCAATAGTTGTTCTAGACAGAACAATGTATGAAAACAAAATGTATGATCTATTGTCTGATAAGAATTTTTATAAGAAAGTGTCATTCAAAGAAATTAAGAAAGCTTATTCATTTATTGATTCCTTAGTAGGAAAAAAAAATTTACAGCTAGAATTACTCACAGTACTAAAAAATACTTTACTATTGAGAATCCAAGATCCATAAATATCTAAATGACCCTCTCTAAGACCTACAGTGTCTAGTCTACATAGTAAAATGGAAAGTATGGTTATCTATGTAGACAAACACTTATAGAGGGTAGTGGTTAACAACAGTATATATAGCAGAGACACTTTTGATTTCTTGGAAAAATTCAAAGAAATATATGTGGAAAAAAGTGACTTACTGATAAATATGGATATAAAATCATTGTACACAGTAATACTTGACAAAGGCATGGAGACAGTGAGGCTTGAATTAATTCAATCTAAGTTATATTCTGATAATACTGTAAGAATATTAATGGAATTGCTTGATGTTATTCTTACTTATAATTTCTTCTCATTTAATAGTGATTTTTTCATAAAACAAATGGAGTGGCAATGGGGACGGCAATGGCCCCCAGCTATTTCAATCCGTATATGTATGGGTGGGAAACCACTCATATATTACATAGTAAGTACCAAAATAATATTGTGGCATTCTATCATTTTGTTGACAATGTTTTCTTAATTTGGAAAGGAACGGAAGAGGTCTTATATGAATTTAAGACATACAGCAACGATGTGTGTACCTTTTTGGAATTGAATTGCCGATTTAATTTAGCAACAATAAATTTCTTGGATGTAACTGTCCTAAAGGACAAGAGCAAATTAGGAACAGCATTTATAGTTACATTATAGTAGCACGCACCCCAAAAAGACCAAAGAAAATATAGTAAAAGGACAGTTGTTAAGGATTAGTGACCTGACAGAAAGGAAGAACATTTTGGTATAGAAAGTGACATTTTTTGTGAAAAACTTTATCAAAGAGTTTATTCAAAAACATTAGTCACAGGTATTAGAACTAAAGTTACAACTCAGAGAGGTACAAGAAACAGAAAAGAAGGTAGAGTAAATAAAAATGAAAATAAAGTGTGAATGCATATTGTGAATAGTTTGGACTCAGGCAGAATAAAACAAATAATAACAGATAACTAAATTGTTTGGAGGACAAACTGAGATACTAGAAACTATAGTGCATAAGCCTCTCTTTACCCAAAAAAGAGGGAAAAGTTTCAAAAACTTCTTTCAAAGTAAGTTGATTATACCTAGTAAGGTCAGACAGAAATGGAATGGTTAAGTGTTACAACTGTAATATGTGCAACTATTTGTTCATGGAAAAATCAGAATGCACTTTGAATAATGTTAAAATAACTGTCAATGGGGTCTTTTCAAGCAAAAAGCACCAAATAGACCAGCAAGGCAGCACAGAGTTCAATAATAAATTTTTTAGAGATAGATATAGATACAGACTAGTTTCGGCAAACAGCCTTCTTCAGTGTAAAACAGTATATTTTCAAGCAAATCTAAGTATGTAATTTATGTCACTTTTTACTTAGAATGTGAATCTTTTTATGTAGAAACAACTACAAGAGAATTGTACAAAAGAATATATGAACGTAAATATGCAGTTTCTATTGGGGATGAAAGGAATGCCCTGGGGAAGCAGTACAAACATGGTTCTTGCAAAGTTACCTTTAAATTCCTTGTAGTGGACAGTTTAAAAAAATGTAGAAAATTAATTTAATCCAGAAGATGACTTGGGGTGGCTGGAATATAGTTGGCAGGTTAGACTCAATGTTTGCTACCCCCCTGGTCTGAACAATAGAAAAGATTTTATTATGTGTCTGAAACACAAAGGGTTAAAACACTAACCCCCGGATTTACTATTCCTCTATGCAGGACTAGCTTGGTCCTGCACGGAGGTGGCCATTTAGGAGCAGGACAGCAGCGCGGCATGCGTAGTAATGAAGCACGCTGCCTGAGCTCCTAATCTTACATGGAGCGTGTAAGAGTGCAGGGGGTATGTCTGAGAGCAGAGCTCTCAGAATATACACACCCCCACAATGAAGAACAGCAGAAATGAGTGAGACCACTCATAGGTGTCCGCATATCCCCACCAACAGTGCCCCTTGTGTACAACAGCAAAAGTATACAGAAATAAAATGAACAAACCCTTTCTTTTTTTAAATCCGATTAAAGCTAACCATAGGTGTGCAGGTGTGCCCATCGCTTAGCTATGGTTAATGCAGCTTAAATGGCAGAAGAGGATAACAAGGAAGATATATGCAAATGAAGCAGCATAGCAATAGTGTAGTGGGCAAAGCATTTACCTTACAAGCAGCCATTCCGGGTATGCATCCCACTGCAGCACAGTCCATTTTCCATGGCAAAGTACATTATGACTAATATTTTAGTTGCATAACCACTAAATACCATATAATTATGAACTGGAGTGCTGCAGTAAATGCACATGTGAGGTATCAGTGTCATAATGAATAAAGCACTAGTAAGCAGGTTTAAGCCTGTTTGTGCGGCAGTAAGCAATGTGCACACAGGTTAAGCAATTCTGAAGCTAACTCTCTGTAAGCATATGTAACCAGAGGTTAGCATTGCTTACCCTTGCGCCAACCTGTGCAAACCCGCTTACAACTGCTCAAAAGTGCCTTAATCACTCTGTATCCAATGGCCCTTGTTCTGCCCATCAACAAAATAAACAGCCATGCAGGTCTCAAACCCAGGATCCTATACACTACAGCCACAGTAATTAACCACCAAGCAATCACAGAAGTACAGAAGAATGAGGCATCAGCAAACAAGTCTTCACCATAGTAAAACCAAACTGAACCTGTGAAAGGAATCAGTATACAGACATATGTGCCTTAACCCACTATATAACCTAAATATGTGAACTGGAGTAAAGCAGTAAGCCCAGAACTCAGGTGTAATTGTAATAGAGTGTTGAAGTCCCCAATAAAACAAAAGGACCCAATACAGTGTACGTACACATGAATCATGGATACCAGGCATACATATAAGGTGTAATGAATAATAACTCAATGTCAAAAAGGAATTATAATGCAAAGTCTAATGTAAGCAATGCTAAGCATTGTACAGGCCAGCTTAGAATGTGTAAGCAATGTGTAGGCCAACTAACTCAATGTGCCCAGTGTTATACCCCTTTAAACAATGCCAACACTAGGTAAGTAGGTTTGCCCATAGAGTAGCCTTTTCAAAACCAGCCAATCATGGAACAGTGGGGGAAATCAGCACTACTTAAACCCAAGAGGTGGGAATACATCTCATAACTGGTTGTAGCTTCCCCTTGCAGGTGCAATGGCAGTAAGGGGAGACGGTGTGCGCTTTCGGGCACAGTGCTGGTGCATCCAGGAGTCCAGAGTCATGGCAGGACTCCTTGTCAAAGACTATGATCATAGACTGCTTCAGGGCCAGTATCAGGGCTCCTAATATAAGGCAGAGGCCTGGGACCATCTCACCCGTGACCTCACCAGTGCCACTGGCATACCCCAAACTGTCGAGCAGGTCAGGATCACTATGCTGATCTGAAGCGGCATAAGGGGGCCTCTTGGACTAGTGGATCCAAGAGGCAAGAATGGCAGGGGACATTCCAGTTGTGTGTAAGTATCTCCCCACTATGTGCATGATAATTGCCAGCTCAGGTGTATCATGGATAGGTATGGCCAAATATTCCTCTTATGTCCCTCACAGCTGCAACGAGCCGTGAACCAGGAAGCCCACGTCAGTGGCCTGGCAAGGTTGCGATGCAAGGCAGGTGAGTAATACTCATGCATTTACTATCATAGGAAATAAAACTAAAAGTAGTAGTAAATCAATTGCCTGTATAAAACCTGTATTGTTCAAGGCAAGTACTGTATACACTGGAGAATATGGCAGGAAGAGTCTCATATAGTATGTATAGAAATAAAAGCGTAACAGCCTGACAATAAAGTTTTAACTGCTGGACTGCATGTGTATACTCTGGTATCATATGGTAATGTAGATTTGCAACCATATAATAATACTGTTGTATTAAGCACTGTTACCCACACCGTGCACCATAAATTGAATGTGTAGAAATGCCTGTATATGACTGGTGTAATCCCCAGAGGCCATTTAACACTACTGAGAGACACATAGACAGAAAACAGGGAAAATGCAGACAAAACCGAAATAGCACATGCAACTGAGATGTGAACTGTTGTTTTGTTTAGCACACATAGCCATGGTTCGAATCCTGCCAGTGGTAGTAGTCTGCATACAGAATCATACCCCACAACTGTACAGATATGTCCAGAATGTCCAGTAAAGTGGCCCATATCTGTTGCCTATCAACCTGTCCCCCTGGGAAATCAGTGGAATGACCACAGACATATAGGCAGCAAACAGGAAATACAACTGATTGACACACATCTATGAGAACAAAGCTGGCACACTAGCAACTCCCCAAAACCTTATGAAACTAAGAAGCCATGTATGTCCCATTTACACCCCAACTTGTCAACCTGTGGCCAGAGTGTGTACAGTAACAGAATTAGATATATGTGCATAATAGTAATGTGGAATCTGCTACTGTGTGGGCACATTCAGGTAGTGCTAACAAACAATTCTTCCACAGGTCTGCAGGATAACAACACTGTGCCCAGAAATACAAGAATGATACCCTGCACTGGTATTGTTTACATTGGTATTGCATGGCATTGCGACTGATGCAGTTGCTCTGAATAATGAGGTATTACACATCACTGTTGCCCACACTGTCCTACAGAATATTACTGTCTAGGAGATTTGTATAAGAGTGTTGTAATACAAGGTCAGAATGCAAAAGCACAGGGGATTATAAGACAGAAAGCAGATAGGAGATATACAGTAATATCTACATAGCAGACACAACTGTGATGGACAGTGTTTAGTTTGTAGCAGACACAGACATGGTCTGAATCCTGGGAGTGGATGTAGGCTGCATACAGAATCATACCCCACAATTGTACAGATGAGGCCAGAATGTCCAGAATATGGGCCCATATCTGCTGCCTGTCCCCCTGGTAAGTCTGTGGGATGATCCCAGACATTTAACCAGCAAACAGGGAATACAAGTGATTGTCAAACATCTAGGAGAACAAACCTGTCACTTTTGTAACCCCCAAAACTATTAGGAGAGTAATATTTCAAGTATGTCCTATCTACACTCCCATGTTTTCAAGCTGTGACCAGAGTGTGTACAGTAACAGAGTGAGATATATGTGCAAATACTAATGTGTAATTTTAAAGTTTGTGTGGCAAGAGTCAGGTAGTGCTAACAAACATTGCTCCAATAGGTATGTTAGATACGAACACTGTGCTGAGAAATAAAGACCATTATAACCTATATTGGTAGTGTTCACTCTGGAATTGTAGGGAATTGTGAGTGTTGCAGTTTCTCTGAATAATAAAGTATCACTGATCACTGTCACCCACACTGTGCTACATAATAAAACTGTGTAGGAAAGCATGTATATGTGTGTGTCAGGTCACTAAAAGTGGAAGAGGGCAATATTCTAGATATGTCCTGGCACATCAGCATGTGGTCAACACATGGCCAGAGTCTGTGCAGGAAGAGTTGGATAACTATGTGCACAACATCAACCCGGAATTTGAGAGTGTGTGTAGAAACAGTTAGTTAGTGTTAACAAACATTCCCTCCACAGGTATACCAGGTAAAAGGTGTATACTGCAGGTGAAACCAGTTCATGTGTAACGATGATGACAACCATATCACTGTCCAAACAAAGGCTATAGGGTAGTGTAGTAAGACTTGTAAGGTACAGATAACAGCACTGACTAGGAAAGTAATGTGGACTATAGGAACATACTAGTTGTTCATTGACATCTTTCTCTCCCACCCACCAAATCTCCAGCAATAATCAACATACCCACCCCAACTGGTATGTAATGACACCTATGTTCTGTTATTGTCCAATTGTTTGATAAATATTTTAATTGTTCCCATGCATGTGCTATATTGAATTATTCCAACATTGGTGGCATGGTGCCATCAATATACCTGCATACTGTTCTTATTACCACTATGGTCCCATATATCCATGTGTTCTGTTTGTTATGCAACTGTTCCGAATCTGGTGTCTGGGTTAATGGGAATATCTATGCATGCTGTTATACCTAACCCTGGAGTGTGTTGACTATTACTAACCCACATGTAATGATGAAATCTAAACACTAAAGCACTCTTGGGAAGGCAGGTCCTAGTGGACCCACCTGTCCCACCTCAGCTGGCCATGGCACCGGGCACCAGCATGTCTAGGTCCCAACCCAGGACCTTCCTGTCCATTAGTCCTGCACCACCTTCGGGTGGAACCTCCTTAGTGGATGGGGCTTGCCCCCACATGGGACCGGGCGTGGACAGGCACCTGTCACCCAGCGCCAGGTCAGGGTTGTGGTGCGTAGAGAGATCAACCAGCAGCTTTGTGATCTTCTATGCCAGCTCAAGGGCCATGTGTCACAACTAAAGCATCAGTCTGGCTCTGTGACTCAGCCCCCAGCACAGCCAACATCGGGGCTTTGAAGGTGCAGTGGTGACTGCCCATGGGTGGGAACCTCAGTCCCACTGTTTCCAATAGGGGTCTCATGGGCTTCCGATTTCCCAACACCCCTCCCCATCAAGATGTTTACCCCCACATATGTAATTTACTGCCCCTGTATGGGTCTTGTTTGTGCTGTCTGTTAACCTACCCAAACTACCTCCCCAAATATACCTACTACCCTTCCCCAACATCCCACTCTCACCTGAAAAAAAAGGGCAATCTGTTCCCACAAAAAAATCTCACCCCATACATAGCTGTCCATTTCACACACATGTCCAGTGGACACATTTAATCCAGTCTAACCAGCATCACAGCTTATTATTGTTGCCCTCACCCCCTCCCAGAGGTTTGATTGTATAAATCTACCTCCAAATTCAGTGTAGATGCACAGCTGTTGCTGTAGAAGAAATGGGTAGCTATGGACCTTCCCTACACCCTTCCTGCACATCCCTAGCTAGTTTTCATACTGTCTTTCCCACTTTGTGCCCCTTTTTTCACCACTTTCCTATCAACCCCGTTTTCTTTTCTTTTAAAGAAATTAGCAATGGGGTAAGCAGGAGTAAGCACTTTTAAGCAGCAGTAAGCAGCTTTAGCCTGTTTGTGCAGGGGTAAGCAATGCCTAAACTGGTTAAGCAATTTAGAAACTAAGTATAAGAAACTGTAACGGGACGTTAGCAGTGCTTACCTTCATGCAAACCCGCTTACAACAGCTCAGATGTGCCTTAATCACTCTTTATCCAATGGCCATTGTTCTGCCCAGCAACAAAATAAACAGCCTCTGCAAGACTCAAACCCAGGACCCTGCACACTCTAGACAAAGTGATTTGCCAGTAAGCCATGTCAAATTTACATAACCCTGATGTAGTCACAAACATATCATCCAGCCCAGTCATTCAACAGTACAGAGAATGTATTCCAACATGTAGATGTATGTGTGTAAATATATTAATATCTACACAGATACAACATATCCATATATATGTGTATATATATATATATATATATATATATATATATATATATATATATACATATATACATACAAATGCCTACATCTAGAGATATATATATATGTCTACATCTATATGTCTAAATATATACAGCAGGTTTTATATATATATATATATATATATATATATATATATATATATATATATATATATATATATATATATACATATATCTATGCAGGTATATACGGACATAGTTATATTTATGTAAGCAGATATATATATCTGTATAGGTATATACAGACATATATCTGTAGATAACAGTGGGAAAATAAAAACACATATATGTTCACATGCACCATTAATGGGGTTGAAACGCTCCAAACAATATACGTCTTGTACAAATAGGTATCCCCCCACAGCCAAACACATCTGCCCTGCAATACACTACCAAGTGTTGCAGATCCCATTACCAGGACCTGACATGACATGAGCACAAGATGTTAACAGTACTATATCCTACTTGTATGATGTCAGGCTTGCATCGGTAACATATCATGCAGTACAGTCTGGCTCCCATAGGTAATGTACAATGTGGAAGCTATCAACATCCCTAGGATACAGATACACAGACACATATATGCAGATACAGATATATATATATATATATATATATATATATATATATATATATATATATATATATATATATATATATATATATACACACACACACACACACACACACACACACACACATATATATATATATATATATATATATGTGACTACAGATATGCACACAGAGATATATATATAGTACGATTCATATATAGAAGGTGCACACAATATGGAACAGCCACTATGCCTACAGTTAACACCTTAACAACTGGACACTGTATGAGCCACCCATACAAATGACAATCATTGCCTGCAACATATACTGAGGATGAAAAGACTGGACACGACCACCACAATGTATATAAAATCCAGTTTAATAGATAAAAATGAGCACTTTCATATGCTCCACTGGCATGCTTCTTCAGATTTAACATACATTTACTCCAAAAGACACTTAAATAGCAAAGACTTAATTAGATAATTAATTAAATATGCAACAGAAGGGTGGAGTTTTTATCCACTTAAAGACAATGTCTTTAGAAGGCATTACTAAATGTTCAAAAGAAAAAAATACAATTTAATTAATATACAATGTGTTTAAAAGCATGTTCTTATATAATAACAAGCAAAACAAACAGAAGAAAAGGAACACAAAATGTATACATCACCCATTCTGCAAAAACTTATTCTACAAAAAGCTTCAAAAATAAGCTTAATGTAACATAGTACCTATGCCATTTATATTGCATGGTGTGTGCTCATTCACTAGAATGTATATGAGCACTTATTCCTATCTGAAACAATTTATTCCTAGAAAAGCAGATATTTCAGCAGCACAACTAAATATACCAAATGCATATATATAATACAAGACATTGACTAAAACTATGTATGAGCATTTACTAAAAATATATATATATATATATATATATATATATATATATATATATATATATATATATATATATAAATATGTGTGTAACTAATACCAACCAACCATGCAACATATACCCACAGAGAGATCATAGGATATAACACCACAGACAGGTTTGCATAAATGGAAACCTTTATTTGTGTACTATTACAGTTGTATATGCTATGTCATATAGCTGTTCAGACACTGACATCCATATAAAGAGTAATGCAACTATGAAATAGTTATACTAATACAGTAGTCTGGAAAGGTTTACAAATGTTGCTGTCCAGGCCAAGCCCTTCAAATAGTACAATAGTAAAGACAGACTGGGCCACAGGATACCAAACAATCAACATTAAGTAATGCAGGTGTATAGTTCAGCAGCCTCTATCTACACTCTGTACACAATCACTAGGTGGTAAAGACCTCAGTTGACACAATAGGATGTCACTGTTATATAACAAGGCAGAACTGACACTATCACAAGCACACTGATAAACAGAACAGTCTGTATGGCAGGAGGCAGTAGGCCTGCATTAACCCAATTTATGTAATTACTTTAAATGTAGGTGAATTGTATGATAATGTACATCCAGATACCTTAAGGCAGCTCACCCCTATACCCCCACATGTTGTAACAGCCTAGGTTATTTATGGTGCATCCCCCTCCTAGACTCAATAATACAGGGCCACATACCACTGGTACATACACTGGCCTCTGGAGTACCTAAGGGTGCACATGTATTTTGTAGGTGAAGCCCACACATATATGGCCCCAGCCCCACCATATGTGTGGGGGATACAACAGCAGTGGACTAATGGCAGGAATGACATCATGATATACTCACAGTCCGCTACAGAACCACCCCTGACAGCATGTCATATGTGCAAAGCTTAGTATGTAGGTGGAGGACAGAGGCTAGAGCACAGGCCCATGTGTGGAAAACTGTTGTCATACACTAAGCAAGTCACTGGTGCCACAGGATAGTCTGCAACATACCCTTAGTCAAGGATTTGAGGTTAGAAACATAAATGGATGTAGCTATGTACTGATAGCACTCAACACACACACTGCCAGTGAAATATCTGACAGAGGATCTGTATGGTGGACAGACAAAACATGATAGGTACACCTCTGGCCATCAAGAGGATAGGCACACAGTTGAGAGCTATGCAGACAGACTACATTCCAAGGTAAACTAGTATGTGCACACAAACCCTGTAACACCAGTACTATACAAAGCATAACACAACTCTACTCACACTCTGTCTGTAGTTCTGGAACCTCCTACAAATATGTAGCTTGCCTGTGTGTGCAGGTTCTCCTGTAAGAGTTACTGCTACCTGCTTTCTGTAACACTGATGCCCACACACAGGAAGGATGTCCATCACACAGGAAAGGTAAAATGACCACGCCCACATGATGTGGGGATATATAGTAGGTGGTTGCCATGACAGTGGTAATTGGAAGTACTACACAGCAAGCTGCATGCAGCTAGCAAGTGGAGGACACTGATTGGTGCAGGGGCCATCACCTGATCATGAGCATCACCTACTAAGCATATATTCATCATTCATTCATCAGGACATCATTCCCACAATAGTTATGTGAAGTATAGATACATGCAATAGAATGTAGTACCCGGTCCATAATAATGGGATAGATGATATGGAATGATTTATATGTGCCATCAGGTGTTGTTGTGATGATGTTAACTGAACAACTGCTATGGACAAAAATGTCTGTCCCTGTGGGTAGTGGGCCATAGCTATCAGCTGTGCAGGTCAGCACTGACTGACAAGATGTAAACCATCATAGTGTGTGTTGTGTAATGGGAAGTGTGTATATTATGTGACCAGTAGTTGGTGGTGGAAGTAATGCCATTATGATGGACACATGGGACCCACAGTTCACCACTGGCAGGATACTCAGATTAATCTGTACTGTAGCATGCAGGAATGCCATAGGTGTGCAATGGGTTACCTTCAATTGGGTCCTACATATACCCCCCTAATGTCAGGCCTTGTCCATATGTGGTACCTGTCTGTATTGTAGCAAGGCAGAACAGTGCAGCTGTGCAGGAAGGTGCTGTGAAATTGTGGAGCTGTTGTCTGAATGTACCCCACATATAGGTATGCATATGTGTACATATGTCACATATATAATATGTAAAGATATATATATATATATATATATATATATATATATATATATATATATATATATATATAGACAGATAGATAGATATCAGCATGTATGTCCACAAATATACAGATACCCACATGCAGACATATATATGTGCACATATATACATCACATATATGTACACATATATAGATATTTACTTATATGCACATGTCTACATATATACAAACACACACACAAACATATATGTATGTAAAGACATGTCCCTTACATTACTGCCACAGTTATGTGTGCTATGTGCGAGGCACAAGCACACATAGCAATACACACAGATATCTACAGCTGGCATTATGTGCAATATGGACTGGTATGTCACATGTTAGTCCCTTGTTGGGACCGCATTGCTCCCATCTGTGAAGTATGCAATGGGAATATGGGGAAGTATGGCAGGTATACTTGTGGAGGTGGTCAGGGTTGGTAGATATATAGGACAGTCTACATAGGTGGTACGTGACACATGTGGTGGGTAAACACCATGGATGGTGTGTGTGGTCTGTGATGTGGATGCCCCATGGGCCCCAATATGGGCACAATGGGAACAAGCCTCCCACCCACTGCTACTCACAACATCAGTCCATGTCCTGAAGGTCCCTGGCCAGGAGGCTGAGCAGGAGTAGCATGTTGGCCCTGTGAATGTGTACTGGGTGTCTCAGACTGATGTAGCACATCCCACATGTGTCTGTGGAGCCCAGTATGGAACAGACCCTAGACCTGACCTCAGGGGACAGGAACATGTCTGTATGTGCCCCATGGTGGGGACAACATCCCCTGGGTTGGTTCCACCTGATGGTATTGCTGGACCAGTACATGAGGAGGCCCTAGGTTGGGACACACATATGATGTGGCCAGGTACCATTGTCAGATGGGTTTGGAGAGAAGGTTCTGCTGGCCAATAATACATATACATGTTATCGTGTCACTGTTATAGCACATGTGTTGATAGTAATAGTCTACACAATCCTGGAACATGTCCAACAGCATGCATAGATATCCCCAATAACACAGAATGTCAGATGTGCAGCAATCCCAAAACAGCCATACCACTGGCATATATGGAACAATAGTGGTCCTGACAATGGCATGCAGGTGAATAGTCTGTAACAGGCCAGTAATGATAGTGTCCACACAGGGGGCATGGCTACAATCACATAGCAGAAAGTGTGGTGCAATACAATATCTGTCCCACTGGTAGGTAAGCTGTAGCCATACCTAATGAGTTGTGTGTACAGTTTGTTGAAGCTGATATGGTGGGGGTGGTGGTGACAGAGATGTGTATTGTGAACTGTGGTAACCTTGCTGTATGAGTTGCTCAGATCTGTTTCCATCTTTATGTCTTTCAGCCAAGATGTCACATGCATGGTTGCTCACCTATTCACAAGTGGAGAATGATGTGGTTATATCACACCTTATCCAGCATTACCCAGTGCTGTTTGGCAGAGCTGCCTATGAGCAGCAGGAGCAGATTGCCCTGTTGAATGACCTAGTCCACAGGGTCAATGATATCAGACTGCACAATCGCAGTTATGAGCAGGTCCAGCATCATTGTACTGACCTACTTCATAATGCCTGTCAGCATGCTGCTGCAGTCCAAGGGGATCACCTTGTCACAGGAGGGCCATGCCATCCATCCCCCTTGACATGTGTGGAGGACCTCCTGGCCAGCCTCGTGGCACCTGCCCGTCCAGCCAGCCATCAACAGCTGGACACCTACATGGTGGTGGGTGGCACCCACACACCAGCCATGGAGCATGCAGGTAAGGACACAAGGCACATCAGTAGACCACTGTTGTGTATACATCCACATTGGTACAGGTAGATCATGCATATCTGACATGTCATAGATATATTGTGTTGCTGCATTGTAGTGATAAACAGATGTCCAGATTGGGAATGTACCATTAATGTATTGTAATACTGCACTCACCCTGTGGTACTGCCACAGGTGTGGCCACTGACATTGCATCTCTTACCCTCTTATGTAGGTCCCTCCGGGATACCACCAAGGCAGCAGCCTGTAGCTGGTGAGTATGTTTTATTTAGATGCTTTCCAACACACCGGCCATGTAATAGCGATGGTATATTCCATGCACACATCTAACACAGCTACCCTGAATGCATGCTGTACATGTGCATGTATTGTTGCTGTGAAATGCACGGTGTCACAGGGGTGACCATGGTGAAGTATTGGAAGGGTATGTCAGACACCTGCATGATAACTAACATCCTGTCATTGCAGAATGTGTCCAAAGGGGGTAACATACTGGTGGTAGACATGGCCTACAGTAGGGACATGTTTGGAACAGCACCCATATACAGTGCAACACCAGTGTATATACCTGTAGGACAATGGCAACTGCTGCAGAGATACACTATGGCATAAGGCATTACAGTAGTTCACATTATCAGCTGGGTCTAGGCTGCAACATGTGGTGTTCAGTGTATGGGACACTGCAAAGTGACACACGTGTAGGGCTTACTTGTTATGCATCTGCATAAAGGCTGAAGGTGGGGTTTGGCATGGCACACCAGTGCACTGCAGCAGGGATCCTAAGGATGCTAGGAATGGCTCTATCTGCACATAGTCAGGTTCAGCACCTGTGGCAGCCATAACCCTACCCACACAGCAATAGTGATGGCAGTGTGTGAACACCATGGGATGTACACATGAGTAGACCTTGCAATTATGCAAAATAGTGGGACATATGTAGGACAGACTGACCATTCACTGGCAAATACAGATGGCCCACTCTGGTATACCCCTGCCAGGAGTAGTGACTGCTGTAGTACACACAACAAGAGGTGCGCTAAACCGTCATGATAAGGGTGTGCACACATATGCCCACATGGTGTTTATGCATTGTGGTCAGCAGCCACACACCTAACACAATCTGTAGACACTGCTTGTGAAAGTACAGGACATATGTCACATATTGGGCTCATGTACTGCTAAGATATGTGGTGATGTGGTCCCATGGCAGATCAAGGATGTATGTGTCAAATCAATAAAGGTGTGTACACCCCCCATAGCCACGGTATGCTCTGATGTTTGTCAGTGCAAGAGTTTTGGATTGGTCATACATGGTCTGTTGATGTTGACATCTGTAAATCAGGCATCAGGCATTCAACAATGACAACTATCCACATATCATCCTAGGTATGTGTTGCTGAAAAACATAGGGGCTGTGAGAAGTAAAGCTGACATATCTAATACAGTACTATACATTCCACAATGGGTTGTACACCTGTGAGTTGTGGTGCACAGTACATGGCAGAGTGCAGAACAGGTGCACAGAAATAATATGTACATGGGTGCAGTGGTATCCAGGGGAAGGGGCATCACCTAGTGACACAGAACATGCATCACACACATGTATACTGTTGCTAGCATGGATTGACTATAGCTGAACTGTATGCTGTTCTGTACCATATGTTCTGCATGTTGACAGATGGGTAATAGGAGGACTGTGTGTACTATCATTGTGCAACCTCACCTGTATGTGTGTGTGTGTGTGTGTGTGTGTGTGTGTGTGTGTGTGTGTGTGTGTGTGCATCCTGGTGGTTAGATAGTTTGTCTGCAAGGTCACTCTGGTGAAGTGGAGGGAGGTAGATGCATGTAGGATGTGTGTGTGCATGTGTATGTTTGTGTGGGTGGCCATGTATGCACATGTGAGATTGTGGGGTGCTCATACAGCTGTACCTCCCTTTGGGACCATGCAGTACATGGACATGGAGTGCCACATTACACACCAGGAATACCTGTTGTGTGTAATCACAGGACAGAATATAGTGTAATATAGGCTGTAGCATGGAACAGGCATCCAGAGGGAAAGTAGACACCAGGTACACCCTTAATATCGCAGTCAGCAGAGAGGTCACCTACTACCCACATATGCAGCACTACAGATGCATTGGGGAAGTACTAGCCAACACCAGGGAGTGTATCCAAATATTGCAGTTGTCACATGATAGGCTGAAGGAGCAGCATATCTGGCATGTACTGAGCATTACATACACATGACACACCAGTGTGAGATATTATGGATACAACATAGTAGCCCATACATATAGAGGTCATGCACATCATGTCTGCATATCGAATGACAGCAGTGAGGCCATGTAAAACTACTACACACAGGTCAGGCAGGTAAAATAGCAACAGGCCTTGTGTTGTGGCTGCTTGTGTTGGCATTTCAAGGACTGAGATGTTAATGAGTGATACCAATGTGTGTATGTTAACAAGTGTGATGCAGGATGGGATAACACATGGACATATATGTGGGACTGTCTGTAAAGCCATGGACAGGTAGTTATTATGGAGGTGTGTGTGTGTGTTTGTGTGTGTGTGTGTGTGTGTGTGTGTGTGTGTGTGTGTGTGTGTGTGTCTGAACTTTTAGGCAATGCTGCACAGGTTTTAAAGTACGTTTATTGTTTTCCACCACAGGTGGCGAGGTTGGTCAGGGTCCCTCCTGCACGCAATCTGATGTTGGTGTCCATACAGACACTAAAGATGATGATAGTACAGTTGAGGCACAGGTGGGGTTGTCAGGGGCTGACACTGCAACAACATTTGACATCCCCCCTTTAGCCACCTCAACTCCACACTCAGGGCCTACACATACCCCATTACCAGTGGTTATAGTAAAGGAACAGCTGGTGTTTGGTGGTAGTGCACAGGGAAGTGTGGTAATCATGCCTACCATGTCCGGTCAAAGCAGGCATAGCCAGATGTCCGGCAGGCCACCACATAGGCAGATTTTCCAGGGTGCTTGTGGTAGGGCTGCTGGACATCATGCCCCTGGCAGAGGCGATATAGCTTGTAACAAAAGAAGCATATTTCAGGCTGTCATGGTGGTGCAGGCATGTATAGAGCATTAACACATACAGGGCCTGAGGCTGCAGAGGGCTGGACCATCATGTGAGATGATGGCCCTCATCGACCATGGTCTGTCTGTGCTTGAACGTGTGGTAAGAGTGTGACAACAGCAGCATGGATATAGGCCGGCAACTCCAACAGCTAGTAGTCAACGTGGACATGCTAGGACATCAAAGAGTTCCCATTGTGGCAGTAGCAGCCCTGGCAGTGTGGGGGTGCACTGTCTACACCTCACCATAGTAGGCCACGTGCATGTGGTCTTGGCCAGTCCCAGAAGGGACCTGGTACCAACAGACAAATGGCATCAACAGGTGAGAGTAGTACATCGAGGCCTGTACTTGGACATGCCCGTGGAACCTCTGGCAGGCACAGTCCATGTGTCCATGGCCGGAGATAGTGAACTGTATACCCTGCCAGGTATGGTCTGCAGCTGTCCATAAACACCTGTGTAGGGCAGCCACATGGCAGATCTGTGTGCATGTATACCCACACACTATGCAAACACACCTAGGGCAACTCCATACCTACACACACCACATCACTTGCCCAGCTCCCAACAATACACCCCTCACCCACACACATGGTGTTAAATGTATGGCCCACCCTTGGCCTCTGGCAAGCCAACATCACAGTTTGTGCATATGATGATACTTGTGCCACATCCCTGTCATCCATACCATCAATGCAGGGACAGGCTGATATGGTTCTGATACACATGGTTACTGTACAACAGTGGTCAGTTGTGGTCTCTATAATGTTATCCATTTGTTTTGTAGATGTACATGTGTCAGCACTAGGATGCCCTGTGCATATGATGATACCTGTGCCAAATCCCTGTCATCCATACCATCAATGCAGGGACAGGCTGATATGGTTCTAATGCACATGGTTACTGTACAACAGTGTACCATAGTACTGCAGGGTAACCTGTTGTAGGGAGTAGAGTGTAATACATATTTGGTGGGTAGTGTAGCCAACCAGCAATTATGCATTGTAGCTGTTAGTAATACTGGTTGATTGCAGTCCCTATAATGTTATCCATGTATGTTGTAGGTATACATATGTCAGCATGAGGATGGTCTGCAGCCATATTCCACAATGTGGTATGTCACTGTGGTGGCACCATAGCTGTGACATCTTTGGGGTACAGTTGAACACATTTCACAGGTTACTAAACCGGTTATTGCCTATGCCACATGGACAGGTGGCCTGCTGAGGTATGTATACCCTGCAACCTGATGTAGACCCATCCACATACATGCACACTGTTACTTGGCAACACTGGGAATAGACCCCTACCTAGCTATGTACTGATACTGAAGTGAGTGGCTTACATTGCACACACCACACAGTATTTAGGGTGAGATGTGTCCCAGGTTACATGTTACATGCAGAACATCCCCCAACATGTACAGTATGCTAATGGGGAATGTAAGCTGATCTGTGCACTGGTAAGGCTGCTTACACTGTGTAAATGCCCTTATGTTTACCCATAGCTTAGCACCACTTAGCTTCATGAAAACCAGTGCAAATGCACTTAAAGCAGTACAAAACTGCCTTAACCACTCTGTATCTGACAGCCCTTGTTCTGCCCAGCAACAAAATAAACAGCCCTTGCAGGTCTTGAACCCAGGGCCCTTTATGCAATAGTCACAATACTTAACCACTACACCATGACCACTGTGAAAGCAGTTGTTGTTTTTCCAATATATCTGTAAATACACATATTGATTAGTATTGAACAATTGCCTTTACTTCCACAATTGTGTAGCACTTGTTATTAATATGACTGTTGTATCACTTATGTTGTTTTATCATAATGTGCACATAGCATATACATATGGTGTGTTGCATGTGGGAGGGTATACACAACAGTGACTTTTACTCATGACAGGAATATGGTCGTATACATATAATAAGTCTATATACATCTGCATGTACATACATATGTATACTCATACACATTGTGAAGATTGGTTGAAGATAGATGAAGGCTGCCAGCCTAGCCAGACAGAATGTTGGAGATAATTCTGTCATCTGTAAATATTAATGTAAACCACAGGCTTGTTGTCTTAAATAGTAAAATAGTGTTACATGTGGAACTGGAAAAAATGTAACAACAGTGCACTCTACTGACCAAGTAAAGCATGTTGTGACCCCTTGATGTTAGGACTCAGAGCCAGTGAGTTTTGAGTGGGACATCCAGCCTATTGTTTTAAAGGCAGAGTTAATGGCCAGAATTTGCATGCATACATGTCCTTTATTGCTCTGGTTTCTGCCGAGATGTGAAGAATGTAAATGTAGTTTCTGTTAGCCTGTGAACCCAGGGAAGTGTGAAGAATGATGTAATGTGAACCAGGAATGTGATTTTAAAAACAAAGAGAATCAGAGAGCATTGAGCATTTTTGTCTTTACCATCCAACTCTCCAGCACTGTCTTGCACTATGTGTAAGTTTATCTTAGACTTGTGTTTTCTCTTAGAAATAGCTAGAAGCCAGAAAAAATTAGACTAAGTGCTTTCTGTGATGTCAGAACTGTACTACTGAATTATTTTAAGTATTTTTCTGTGATCTCTGAACTCTTGACTAGCACTGTGTAGTAACAAGTATCGTCTTTTGTTTTGACTATTTGTTATTAAATTGTTTTAAACCCTTTCAACTGTGGCTGTTTTTGTAGAGATAATTTAAGCTCTTTAGAGTACTTGCATGCCTTTGTTAAATTGTACAAAGCCACTTCAATAGCTTTAGCCCTGGGCTATACTACGAATTGGATAATAGTATTGCACAGTAATAATTGGACACACTTTTAAGGGCTTTTGAGTAGGTGATAAATAATAGTGGGTGGTGGAAGCTGGTACTACTGTATAGTCTGTAAAAAACGGGCACTGCTGGAGAACCTGTGCCAGCCTTCCCCAGGAGTGTCTGTGTGGTTGTATAAACTCTTCTCAAAGTCTGCGTGTGTGTGTGTGTGTGTGTGTGTGTGTGTGTGTGTGTGTGTGTGTGTGTGTGTGTGTGTGTGTGTGTGTCAGCTACTTGGGCAGGGACACAAAGCACTGGTTGGTCAGAGAGGGTGCTGCAGGCTTTAACTTGCCCACTAGGCTGAGATCTGGACCCTATAGCTGTGCAAATGGGGAGTCTTATTGGGGACCTGGAGAGCAAGGGAGCAATCAGCCCCAGACTGACTGTGATCTCTGTGTGCTCTTAAGGGAAATTGCACTTATACTATGTGTATTTGTTATCCTTTCCTCCTATATGAGATGCCCCCACTGGTGTTAGTGATGAAGATTGAGGCTCCCTGATTGCTGGGCCAGGGCACAGGCATCACACATATGTTTGTATACACATCTGTATAGTGCTACATATATATATATATATATATATATATATATATATATATATATATATATATATATATATATATATATATATATATATATATATGGCCATATGCACATCTCTTTGTATGTGTGTATATATATATATATATATATATAGATATACAGATCTAGGTCTATTGAACGAAAGTTCAATAGTCCGAATCCACAATAACCAAACTCACATTAACAAAAGTGCTTTCACTGAAAAAGCGCTTTCGTTAATGAGCATTCAAAAAGAACCCAAAAGACAATAAATCTTCTTTTATGCAGTGGATAAAGCCCCGCTGCACACCCCCTATATGGGGGGCTGTGCCCCCACCCCCTACTTTTATATTCTCACTCCAAGGTCACACTACAGTGGGTTAAAAGGAATTCTCCCTTAACCGCACTGTAGTGCGACCGACACAACCAGCATACATAACCGAAAGTGCTGCTTTGGTGAACAGCACTTTTGGTTATGTATGTTTGGTGATTTCTGTTTTGGCAGAAAGTGCCATCATGGATCTGTACAGATCCCATATATACATATATGTATATATAGATATGTGTATATATAAATATACGTATATGTATATATAGATATATGTCTATATAGCTATATATTTATGCACATCCTATGTGTACAGATATGCCTAGTTATGTTGGTATATATGTAGATATCTATAACTATATGTGCATACATATCTATTCTGATATACCTACTAATGTCAATATACATGTAGATTGCCATACGTATATGTGCACATGTATCTCTGTATATGTGTAGACATATATTGCTCTGTATATATATACATATATATATATATAGATGTTTATATGTATATATATATATATATATATATATATATATATATATGTACATATGCATATCCATCTATATATATCAATATGTATATGTGTATATATCTATATAATTATCTGGATAGTTATAGATGCATATATTTTCACCATATGTCCTGAACATGGAGTGTAGCCATACCTCAGCCCCTGTAGTCCCAACTCTGCAGTGCAAGGAGATGTCAGGTGTGTATAGCAGGTATATTTGTAGACTATTCCTACTGCAATAGGGATTGTCTTCACAGACATGGTGTGTGTGGGAGGTCACATCTGCTTTTAAAATGTGCGCCATTGGCTACTGACAGTCATTCTAAGGACATCGTAGTACAGTATCGCTGCTAGCATGTAATGCTCCTGTGGACTACAGCAGAGATATTGGCTAATGTATATGGACATTCTGACACACTCTGGACAGTCCAGGGGTGTACAGAGAACCCCTTAGTGAAAGACATGTAGACAAACTCTGACAATGTAGATATTAACCACCATGTAGATGGTATAACACATAATGACTGATATACATTTCCCCCATAGGTTATGCATTCACACACCCCTGTCTGTCCTGACACATAATAACCACTGGTAAAGAGGTGTCATGGCCACATACTACCCACTAGATATTGTCATATATCTGTACAGCATCCCACTGCTATGTATGACATACATGACTGTTAAGGGATGACCAGCAGCAGTACATCTTGCAAGTATCTGGACATGACATCTCACTGGGTACATGCACTAGGCTGTTAGGCATGTAACAAAGCACTGTGCAGGCTACAGGCAGACTGGCTCAACACTGGCCTACATTTCCTATGGGGGGATGCACATGTACATGCATATATAGCAGTCTCTACAGGCATGTCAAAGCACAGAGTACAATACATCAGTGTGAAAGCGCATAACCACAGCGAATGTGAACACAACCACATATAGTAAGCTAGCGTTATATTACAGTATCTGGACTATTTGTTCAACACCATCCTCATATGTGCCACTCACATACTAACCCTGCATATACTATGTGGCTACACAGTGTGGTCCGATGCCTGTGTGTGGTATGGGACATGTGTCTGTATGGCCCTACAAACATGTAAGCCGATAGGGTAATATTCAGTGGAGCAGAGTGTAACATCAGATAGAAAGGGACCAAGAACAATGACATCAACCACAGTCTGTACACAGGCCAAAGTACATATTATCAATACACACACTGTCGACATTCACCTTACGGACTTCAGTACTGTATACACAACCACAGAATGTCCAGGTGATGTCATCAGATATAACCCATACTATACATAACATGTGTAGCAGTCTGATATCTCACTGGCTTGTTATCAGTTATGATGTCACTAATTATGGTGTACAGCACATATGCACCTCTTACTGCATGACATATGTACAGAGGTTGACAGAGTTGTGGCTGGAGACACATACACAGGGTCAATATTGACATGTTGCTGTGACAACCTCATACATTTACTGTTGTAACAAGATTTGTTGCAACATATGTCCTTTGAGGGATGTGAAGTCAGTAACTCTCACAGCTGTCACATCTATAGACTGCAATCCTCACACTACCTTCTGCAGTCCACAGATAGGTGATCTGTGGGTAACACATGAAACAAAAGGCACCGCACACTGCCCAGTCTGCAGATGACCCTACAGATGGGGTTCCCTCATAAACATAGCACTGACATGGCAGTTATTAAAACATGTAGGACAGCCATATCCACACACACCCTGTTAAACCAACATTACTCCAAATGCAGTATAGAAGCACTTAGTCTACAGTCAGATTAGGCACATCCCCCTCCTGTGTGTTGCCTTGTTTCCACAGTGTATGTTGTTAGAGGAAAATCCCCAATCCATCTGAGATGCTGTTTACCAAACTACAGAACGAGTTCCTGCTCACAGTGAATGAAAAGGCCAAACACCAACATGATGTTCCTAGATATTGGAGTGAGTTTCCATGCAATTTGCAATGGGAATGTTACCACAGCTGTCCCACATGCAATCAGCTAGAGGAGGGCTGCTATTCATGCCGAGGCCATCAGCTGATCATGAGCATCAAGTTAAATACACATGCTGCTGCTAAGCAAAGCAGGTGTAGGTCTCCTCATCTATCAGAGAGAGAGTGAGAGAGGCAGACAGAGGCAAAGTAAAGTCAGGGAGGGGTGGGAGAGTAAAACCTAAGCATGTCTGTGTCACACACCTACCAGCACAGGGTATTAACCCCCTAACAACTATGTAGTGCTATCATATTTCTATGCAGTTATCGGATGCACCACATAGGTTACATGTTGAGGAGCCTTCAAAACATATATGTGATGGTGAGTGGCATCTGCAACAAGGATACAGTAACTATACAGTAGGTGTTGCACATGTGCTTGTCTGCATGAACAGGTACCAGTATCAACACAGCCACACTCTCACAGGGATGCACACACATTGACACACATGGCATGGCCAGGAATACAACTCATCACTAGTGAGATTGCCACAACACATTACTGTGCAGGTATCACATGCACCACAGGGGTCATACAGAAGTTATATGGGCAAAGGGCATGTGGAGGTGACTGACATTGGACAGCATGATTCAGTATGCCAATGGTGGTTGTAGTGAGTGTGAATGTGATCATACACATCATACAATACACGCACACACATGCACACACACGCACACACACACACACACACACACACACACACACACACACACACACACACACACACACACACACACACACACACACACACACACACACACACACACACACACACACACACACACACACACACACACACACACACACACACACACACAGGGTGCCTGTACTGACATGCATGGGTGCATTGCTTCACAGGTGTGTAGTGGTTGACTGTGCCAGACAGCTATACAAGGCTAGGGGATGGGTATACTTTGTCATCAGCCCACATGACAATGGTCTGCACTGTGGCTCAGGGTTGTAGTTTCTGTATTTGCCCACACAGGTGGGTATTGTATTCACCATCCAGTCACCTGGGTGACTATTGTGTGTGGGCAATGCTGTGTATTGCTTGCCATGTATGTGTTCCTTAGTCCATGAAATGAACGGTGTCTGGGATGTAAACACCTTCCACATGCATGTACAGTGACATGTGGAACTGTACCTGGGGTGTCTGGCCCACGTTTTGTGCACAGATTATCATCAGATGTGCCAGTCCTGGTCTCATGTGGCTGGAACTGGTAATGGACAGCAGGTTTACCCTGCACATACATTCATAGGCGCCGGAAGCTGTTAAAGACTGGGGGGGTGGAGGGTGACAGGGGCACTTAACAAACTAAAAAGGGCAATTTTCTTATAACTATTTGCTACCACAACATAGGTTCACTTGGAGGAAATTTGTAGCTTAGCCAATTCCCTTTTGGTGCTTGAATTAACATTTTCTGATTGGTCTTAGCTATGCACAAGGCTGATAATTGTATATTAGCCCTAGTGAGAACAACTATGATCATACCATAGATAATTTCAGGGGGCCATGTAAGGGATGCAGCATTTAGGAACTGCTTTTATCCATTAGTGGCATGAGGGGAAATCCTGGAGTACATTTTCTATTACCCATCCTTAGATCCAAGTTGCATTTGAATATGGATGGAGGATCATTGCTTTATATTTATGGATAGTCTGTTCTGGAACAGTGGTAGCCTCCATGATATATATCCATCTCTCCACAACATTCAGTTTAGATACCTGGACTGAGTATTTCTGATGCCATTTGACTTGCTGATGTTCAGTAGGTCCATCTGTATTATGTTGGAGGATGTTTTGTATGCTAGACATGTCACCTCTAAGCACTCTGTATGATACTGAGTATAATAATAAATCTTTGAGGTGGTCCATTCAAGACCTATTGTTTAGGACTTGTATCCTTTTAGTAAGGTATCTCTGAAGATATTCCAATTGTTGCATGGGGCTAGACAGATACATGTCAAAGTGGGCATTACACAAAATGATTGATATAATGAGAGTTTTGTACAGAGGGACAACAACATCTCTAGATCTAGTCACAATCAATTTGTTTATAAGCTGTGCAATATAGAAAGGCTTCCTTATGATGCTGGCACATGTTGGTCAAAAGTTAGGTCATTGTACACACAAGTTCCCAAATGCCAAACAATTGGATCAGTTCTCAGTGGGCATTGTCATGATTTTGACACCAGTTATTATTTGGGACAAACCTTCCTGCATGAAGGTTAAGTCATTTGGGGATTCAACAACTTCTCCTAGCTTGTAGTCATCTCAAACTTAGCTGGCCAAAGCTCTTTGATATTTCCTTTTACTTTTGAGATGTATAAGCCGAACAAAAACATTTTCAGCACTGAACCCTAGGGGACTCCATTGGTGACTGGTCTCTTCCCCTGTTTTGGTAGCCTGCATTCTGTGAGCCAAGTTGGCAATGCAGCTGGTGATCTAAGTGTTTGCTCCTACATTATTCATCGTTTGTACTACACATGAGTAGAAGATTGTGTCAAAAGGCTTGGCCAGGTCAAGATAATGTGGTGTGAACTGTTTTACCTTCATCCATTACTTTGGTAGCAAGAGTAAAGCTTAAAATTTGCCCATGATTTTGAGCCTTTTCCCACTTTCCTCTGGGCTGTTTTCAAACACATATTTAGGGCCATGCATACATGTATGCATTCCTTGATTCACCTACCTGATTGTATTAAATTATATTCCTTATATAATACAGCACACTTGTTAGACTTAAGTTAGAGCCCATTTTAAATGTATTGTTTAAACATTTTTCCAGTAGGCAATGAAGCAAAATGCATGCACCAATAATGACAAAACTTCCCTAATCAGAATATTTCCATGATAACAGTCTACTTCCACACACAATTGCATTTTAAATTTATTGTTTGAACATTTTTTCAGTAGGCAATGAAGCAAAATGCATGCATCAATAATGACAAAACTGCCCTATTCAGAACATTTCCATGATAACAGTCTACTTCCACACACAATTGCATTTTAAATTTATTGTTTGAACATTTTTCCAGTAGGCAATGAAGCAAAATGCATGCACAGATAATGACAAAACTGCCCTATTCAGAACATTTCCATGATAACAGTCTACTTCTACACACAATATATAAATACAGAATCACAGTAGTGTAAGCCATAGGCATGTATAGCTTCCTGAACTTATTTTCAATTGGGGGGATGGACCAGGGACACATTTTGAACATTGCTTGTATAATTTTGGAAAGTTGCTTGCATAAAATGTGTTATGACCATGCATTTCACTACCAAGTCTTGAACACAGAACTCTGTGCACTATAGTCAGAGCAACATACCACTAAGCTAAACCAGCAGTTTTTTTGAACCAAATACACCTTTTAAACAATGCTTGTATAATTTTGGAAAGTTGCTTGCATAAAATGTGTTATGACATTGCATTTTACTACCAAATCTTGAACCCAAAACTCAGTGCACTACAGTCAGAGCAACATACCACTAAGCTAAACCAGCAGATTCTTGAAAGACAGGAAGACAAACCTAAATGGCTATCATATAATTTAGTGAATTCAGTACTCACTTCTCAAAATAGCTCTCAATCTCTTAGCACAAAAATACAGAACACAGCCAATAATGGGGGAATACAGCTCCAAAATAGGGACACATTTCAAATACTGATTTTATAATATTAGAACATTGCTAGTATAAAAGGTTTTGTTTTACCACTCCTGAAAACCAGAGGAACAGAACATAAACGTGAGGCATAAATTCACAAGTGATGGTGGCTAGGGACCTTAGGCTCTTTTTACCTGTACCCAAGGTGCAGGCTTTGAGCCTGAGTACCTCTAGCCACCAGATGTATCCTGCTGGGGGTATTTTCACACACACACACACCATGACTTCATTCAGATGCCAGCTTACTCACTCTGAAAAGTATCCAGATTTGATCTGCAAAAGTGTGAGGGGGCTCTCCTTGCTCTATGGTTCTGGTGCCCATGCCTATATTAATAGCATGCTACTGGCATTCCCTGGTGGCAGTGGCATCCGTCCATACAGGGCATGTTATGTCATTTTTGGGTCGCATTTGTTGGCACCACAGGTTTCCAGTGGGGAACATGCACTGTCAGCATGTACATGCCTGATGGACAGGGTGCCATGCCTTCTGTAGCCCACTGCAATCACACCATAGTTACTATCAGTAGGCAATATGCAGGGCACTACCAACATAGTGGCTATTGCCTAGGGAAGTGTGAGTGTATGAGACATGGGTTGATAGTGTTCTCTAGATAATACCAGGGTTGCTAATTTTGTTTGCTTGGCCTTGATGTCACATGTATGGGTATGGATTTGCACCCCAGCCTCTTGGCTATTTCACATCTTTTATCCCTGTATGGTGGATACTGTGTTATATAATAGGGCTACCATACAAGCAATGTGCAAAACCAACTTCACATTGAGCCTAATTGTTACACACTCACACCCACCACCACACAAGTTATGAGTTGCAAACACAGACACATACACACTTGTCATGTCTGGGATTAGAACTCCTACCTAACTAGTTTATTACACTACAGCACTATGCAGTTACAGGACATGCCACAGAGATTAGTGGAGTACTCCTTCCCCAAAGGTGTATTTCACATTGGATGACATCAGCAGGATTGCCAAAGTAGGGCATTTGAATTGTAATGAGTGTGGCTAGGCTAAAATGCATTGCTCCCTACACAGACATTGAAACACACAGAAAACATCCACAACCGACATGTGTAGGAATAGAACCCCTACCAGAATTCTATATGACACTATAGCATGAAGCTGTTATAGGATGCACCATGGGAATTACTGGAATACTCCTTCCCCAAAGGTGTACTTCACAATGAACGACAGCAGGATTGCCAAAGTAGGCCATTTGAATTGTAGTGAGTGTGGCTAGGCTAAAATGCATTGCTCCCTACACAGACATTGAAACACACACAACCAACATGTGTGGGAATAGAACCCTTACCAGGGTTCTATATCACACTACAGCATGAAGCTGTTATAGGACACACCACAGGGATTACTGGAGTACTCTTTCCCCAAAGGTGTATTTCACGATGAATAACATCAGCAGGATTGCCAAAGTAGGGCATTTGAATTGCAATGAGTGTGGTTAGGCTAAAATGGATAGCTCCCTACACAGACAAAAATGCACACACATACACACACACACACACACACACACACACACACACACACACACACACACACAAACACACACATACTTTCCATGTCTGGGATTAGAACTCCTATCTATCTCATACTTCACACTACAGCAGTGCATAGTTATGGATGCATCACTGGGATTACTGGGGTACACCTTTCCGAAAGGTGTATTTCACAGTGTATGACATCAGCAGCCTTGACAAAGCAGGACAATTAAATTATAGTGAGTGTGACTAGCCTAAAAGGCATTGCTTTCTATACAGATGGGGATACACACACACACACACACACACACACACACACACACACACACACACACACACACACACACACACACACGCACACACACGCACACACACACAGTTGCCATGTCTGGGGTTAGAACTCCTACCTAACTAGTTTATTATACTAAAGCAGTATGCAGGTATAGGATGCACCTCAGAGATTACTGGGTTGCAGCTTTCTAAAAGGTGTATTTCACAGTGTATGACATCAGCAGCCTTGACAAAGTAGGGCATTTGACTTATGATGAGTGCGACTAGCCTAAAAAGCATTGCTTGCCCTACACACACACACACACACACACACACACACACACACACACACATGCACACACGCACACACACACACACGCACACACACATGCACACACACACACACACACACACACACACACACACACACACACACACACACACACACACACACACACAGTTGCCATGTCTGGGATTAGAACTCCTACCTAACTAGTTTATCATACTACAGCAGTACACAGTTATAGGAAGTGCCACAGGGATGACTGGCCTACAGTTTTCACAAAGGTGTATTTCAAAGTGGATTACCTCAGCAGGCTTGTCATTGTATGTCTATGGGGAGGGCAGTGTGTGTGCATGGGCCATAACCCATTCATCTAGAGGTTGACACACCTCATGCGGGCACACGCTGGGTTGCATTCCACAGGTACGTGTATACAGCTGCTAGATGACTACTTCCTTGTACAGTCATGTTGCACAGCTAGCACTTGCACCACATAGTCCATCATGCTGACAGATAACAGTGGCTAAGGTCTACAGTGAGTAACATCAGAATCTCATGTGGTTGTAGCCATTTGGCTGTGTGCTGGGTGGGACAGGCCTCATAATGGATGGCCCCTTGTGACAGTCACTCTCTTCCACACATTGGCTTATTATAGTGTGTTGTCCTTGGATATATGCCTGTATTCCTATCCAGTGTGTGTGCAACGCATGATTGCTGCATACTGAGGTGTGTCTGCACTAACATCTGCACATGCCAGATATGCCAAGTCCACTGTTGTTTGCAGACATGGCCTTCATTTGTTTAAGTGTGTGAACATGCCCAGTATGCCCTTCTGTACTGAATGTGTGGATCGATTCCAGGTAGTTTGTACTGCAGTGTAGACCTTTGTGTTGTACACCTACAGGTAGCATACTGTTTCTGCAGGGTATCCATTGATCATTTGGCAATATGGGGACAAACTGCAGGGCATAGTGTGTACTGTAGGTGATTGTGTCTGTGCTGCTTCAGCTGCATGGTTCTGCTGTTAGCAGAGATATTCAGACATGTACTGTTATACACAGTGATGTTTTCTGTCCTCATGTACTGTCAGATGGATATTCTTGCTCAGAGTGATGACTTGGGGGACAAGGGTAACTGCAGCTGTGTCCAGTATTGTGGGCAGACACCTACGTATTAATGGTAAGTCATGTCATTCTGGAGGGGGAGCTGCAGACACTTGGTGCTGGGTTTGTGTATCCATTTCAGCACCTTTGTACAATACTGGCAGAGGATCGCATATTTGTCTGCCCATCAACATGGCAGCATGGCCTTATCTTGCTGTGGCAATGCCTCACAGCTGTCCAGATTTGCACAGGTTAGCCAGAGGCAGGGGCCATGGGTCAGGACATTTACCCTGTTGTGGTGTACTGGCAGGTGTGTAGCCACCCATTTATGTATTTGCAGCCAGGGATAGTGTGTGCACACAGCTTGGTGTCGGACCCTGCGCATTCCATGCTGCCCATGCTCCCACCCCCCTCTGTTATTCTAACCTCTTCCGTACATTATGCATGCATTCTCTGATACTTTTATTAAGGGTATCACCACATTACAGGTGTGTGTTAGTGTTGGTCCACAGTTCATGCAGAGGGACATGGTGGACATGTTACAGTGGTTTGTCCACATGACCTTGCATATGGCTTATATGGAGTGTGTTATGTTGTTATTTGGGTGTCCATGACATAACATGCATTGACAGTACGTGTGAGACATGGGCCTTTGGCAGGCACCTGCGGGGCATTAAGTGTTGATGCAGGTCAGATGTGGCAGGCCATTGCACTCTGTCAGTCCTACAGTCCCAGACCACCATATAGTATATTCCCCTGGAGTGACAGGTTAGATGTGATAGTTGTTCATGCCTATACCTTCTATCAGTCTTGATCAGGTAGCGTGGATGCTGGCAGGGTGCTACCTACAGCTAGGGACACACCTGCATGGGACACCTGCACTGCATGCTGCAGTTTTCCGCTATTGCCATATACAGGTGGGGTTGTACTGTACTCACTCCCAACAGCAGGGATATTGCCAGAGAGGTGCCTGTGGGTGGTGTTTGTGTGGCTGTGTGCATGTGTGCTATGGACACTACTTGCATCTGATACACAGATATGCATGGGGCATTACAGTTATGCTGGCATGTGCAGGTACATCAGCTGATTCGCAATACCTCAGTCTTACCTCCTTTGTGATCTGTAGGTGTTCAGGCAGATATCACCGGTACCCCCCTACTACAGGTCCTGTTACTGTGATGCATACCTATATGTACAAATCCAAGGCTGTCACCATTTCACAGTGACACAATATATACTGTATGCCTGGGATACTTTCCCCTGTGTACTGCTTGCATATCTAGCTCAACAGCCATGCCATGTCAGTCTTTCAGATGGTGACACATATTACTGCCATACGTTTACAATGGCTTACTGCTAGCATGTGTTATACTGGTGGGGATTGTCTTTGGCACTGCAGTCATGAGTGAGGGCTTGTCCCTGTTATCAGCAGTAGTGGGCAATGGCCACCAGGTCTTACCTCAACATGCATACATATTGACCACTCTCACACATTATGAAACACACACCATCCTAACACACAGAGACCTGCATATTGTGCAAATGCTACAACCTATACTGCTACCTTAGCCACCTCTGGCCATCTGTGCTCCACTCATATTATACCTACTCATACATGTTACTACATTTCTACACAGGATTGGGGGGGGGGGCAAAACTGAGTGTCACTACATTTCTACACTGGATTGGGGAAGGGCCAGACCTGTCTGTTTCCACATGTCTACATAGGTGTGGGGGGAGGCACACCTGACTGTTACTACATTTCAACATAGGTTTTGGGGGGGGGGCACCTGACTGTTTTTACATTTCTACACAGGATTGGGGGTATACTTTACTGTTACTACATTTCTACACAGGATTGGGGGGCACACTTGACTGTTACTAAATTTCTACACAGGATTGGGGGCACACTTGACTGTTACTACATTTCTACACAGGATTGGGGGGACACACCTGACTGTTTCTACATTACTACACAATTGGGGGGGGCACTTGACTGTTACTACATTTCAACATAGGATTGTGGG
This sequence comes from Protopterus annectens, assembly GCF_019279795.1. Taxonomy (NCBI): domain Eukaryota; kingdom Metazoa; phylum Chordata; order Ceratodontiformes; family Protopteridae; genus Protopterus; species Protopterus annectens. The sequence goes on from NC_056735.1 coordinate 1,908,090,282, forward strand.
GGAGACACCTGACTGTTACTTCATTTCTACACAGGATTGAGGGGGCACACCTGACTGTTTCTACATTTCTACATGATTGGGGGGGGCACACCTTACTGTTTCTACATATTTGCAAGATGGGGGAGCACACCTGGAACTTGCACACATTTGCTATGACTGCATTGGTATGTCAGGTGCTCCATTTCATTCTGTATTTTAACCTATCATACTGACTAGAGGCATATCAGTGTACTACAGGTCTTAGCTGTGGTTGCCCTACATATTAGTGTCTGACTTCCTACCCTTCAGAACTAACATCCCACTGCTTGATCTGCTCTCGTATGTCTCTGTAGGCCTGGGAGGGAGGTTACCCATAGGCATCATTCAGAAGTCATAGCACAGGCTCTGTTTGGGCTTGACTACACCTGTCCTGCTGGATGAGACTGTTGTTGGGTATGTAAACCTCTCTGACTGGCATGTGTGAATCATATGGACACACATGTTGCCCAGCACATTTCCTGCATGAGTTTTACCACCTTGTATAGCCCTGGCTACTATGGTGACTCCAGTATGTGTTACAGATGTCACGGTGCCACTATGGGTGTCTACTATCTGCTGCCATAACATTCAGCCACCCAATTCCCTTGCATGCTCACATCCATACCATAGATGCAGGTAACAACACATTCTACTCAATTTGGCAATTGGTAGGTTGATTGACTTATCTTGTGGGTGTGCCAGGACTGAGGATGGTGCTGGAGGGCTGCCTAAGTTGGATGCACATAGTACACTCCCTGTACATGTTTGAGCACAGTTAGTGTCATATTTGGCATCTCTTTTACTGTATGTGTGAGTCAGAGAGAGGTGTCATTCCTTGGATCCCTATTGTGTCAGTGTATGTGCTATGCATTGTTTCTTTGCTATGGCCAGGGCATACTGGGCATGCTTCCATCTGCCTACTGGGACAGGCTCAGGTTGTTCCTCCTCTGAGTCGCTCTATGTCTGTGCAGGCCTTGGCATTGGTGGGGCTGTGTGGCCCTGCCCTGTGCTGTTCCTGCTGCAGCTGTTTCCACAGGATCATATTGTGTAACATGGCACATACCATAGCACTGAGCATCTCAAACACATGCTCTGTTATATGTCTGGTCTGTGCGTGTGCCTCATTATGGCATTCTTGTTCTGGTGTGTGCATTTCTGAGGGGTGTCATCAGCTACAGCTCCAGTGTGTAACCAGCATCCCCGACTAGGTGACCGTAGGGGATGTCCTCACTGGCAAATCTCTGGTATAGCTGCGTCAGATGCCAAATGTGGAAATCGTGACAACTTCCAGGTCAGCCAGCACACGCATTCATTACAATGCCCTGGGCATCACACATGACCTGGCAGTTGATGGAGGGGAGGCACCTACGGTTGAGGTAGGCCCTACCCTGCTCACCAGGTGGTGCTTTGATACATATGTGCGTGCAGTCTATAGCACTCTCTGCCTCAGGGTATTGTGCTATTTGGTGGAAGAGATGCATATTGCTGGCCAACAACTCACAGGTGCTGAGGAAATATATGTGCTCACTGGCATGTGCTGACATGGCATCCAGGAACTGGTGGAATACTCTGGATGCTGATGCTTGTGCGATCCCCATGATATCCCCAGTTGATCTTTGGGAGGTACCTGTGGCTAGTATTCCTAGGCCTACACATGCCTTATTATCCACTGGGATGGGTTCCCCTCGGTCACTTTGGTGTGTCAGGCATGGCCAGCACAGCTCAACAATTTGCCGTAGGAAGTCCCTGTCCACCCTATAGCACTCCACCATCTCCAGCTCATGTAGCCCCTGGTAGGTTACCCTGGCTCTGTACTCTCTTCTCCATCTCCTCACTGTGGGTTGATTGGCAGCATTCACATCTTCACCACCCTTAGCCTCTTGACATGTTGTTCTATGTTGCCTGCTGCAGCCCCTATCATTTTGTAGTTTTGTTTTGTTAAAAGTTCCCCACTTGTATACAACGGTGGTGTAGAGTATGGGAAAAACAAGAGGGGAAGGTGTTTGCATAGTTTATAGTAGTGTTCTGGGGAAGCCGCAGTAGCATTGTTGCCTCACAGCAAAAGGTTCTCTTGTTCAATTCCCATCTGGAGTGCCTTTTGTGTGGAGTCTGCATGTCCTCCCCATGGTCGAGTGGCCTCTGAAAGACATGCGTGAATGGGCATGCCTTCGCTGAAGGTTGGGTGTCGGGCTGGCAACACGGCACCATAAAATATACTGCCAATCATTAGTGGACCGGAGTTTCACTGTGATGACCCCTAACCAGGAAAAGCCAAACAGACAAACATAGTAGTGTTCTGGACTGGGCTGGGCTGCTGCCTGTGTAATTGGCTGATTCTGATACATTTCATCTGCCAGCTCAGCTAGTTCTCCTTAATTGCCTTCCTACTGCTGTTTTCCCTTCCCATTGCCTTCCTGTTTAAGTCCAGGGGCACACCGCGCAAACAGAGTGCTCAAATGTGCACAGAGATGCTTTTTCCTGGTTTAACTTTTTTTCTTCCTTTAAAACCTGGTGTGCAGTGCGCACACATGCTTAGGCAATGTAAAGAGTACTAGGCAGATTCAGACACACCCCCTTGCTTAGCTGTGCTAAGCTAGGAGCAAACCTGAGCCACAGGGCTCCAATCTGCTTACAGTATGCCTGACACCCACCCCTATGATGTCAGCTAACTCCTAGGCTTGCGCCAAGCTATTCCTACTCTTACACTGTTGGGACCTCACTAGCATGCTGGGGAAAACTGCGATTCACTATCATTCCCCTCATTTGCATAGGATTGCCTGCTAATGCATAGTTACATGTCTCACACTGAGCCTCCTCCCTTAGCAACCACTACTCACTGGCCATGTTGTCTTCTGCCTGCCATTGACTTTCATGGCAGAATAGTGATTTTAGTTAGATTGCTTATTTTAGGTTTATTTTATTATCCCCCCCCATCCTGTTTGCTAGCCGCTGCCCTACGCTTAAACAGCTGAGATCGGCAAAAAAAAATAAAAGTTGATTTTTTAGGCTGTTTGCAATGCCAGTGGCCTTATACTTGGCCATTGGCATGCTTCCTGGCTGATATGCAGCTTTTATTTGCAGCTGTCACGGCTCAGTTTTGGATTTTGCAGAAATGTACTCGGTTACTAATCAAGTACATTTCTGCACTAGTCTGCACGGACGGTTTCAAGCTTTCTGGATCACAAATTCACCTTATCTGCATGGACTCCTCCTGAAAATGTGGTGATTTGCACACAGGGGCTTAGTCTGTGAGGACTAGTGCAGTAGCGCTCGTGCACACCCCTGCAGGCTGTTCTTTGATCACACAGCAGGCATATTGCCTGCTAGAGCTCCTGCACTAATCCTGCACACTGTACAAGGCATACAGAATATGGGGGAATGTTTTTTCTTGGTAGTTCTCCTTTAAATAGATTGACTTTTAATTGCCTATCAGTTTAGACATTTGACTTTTACACTGTATTTAAATCATGTACTAGCATTTGTTAGGTGACTTATGTGCCTGAGGAACCCCTCTGGGTGAAAGTTTTTACTTGTGCATCTTGAAATTGCTTGGAATCATTAAAGGACTTCTGTTCACTCTGTGCACCTGGAAAAATTGTTTGGAATTACTAAAGAATTTCAGCTCACTCTGCCCTGGTTTTCAATGATTTCCTTTTTCATTTTGGACTCTGCTGGTGTATTACTGGATTAGCCTTCCTGCTGGTTCACTCATCTTTGCTAATCTCTTCTCTTAATCATCTACTTTTCCATCAAGCATTAAACTATGTTTGTTATGTAAAACAAAGCAATTAGTGTCAGAACAGTCACCAAAAAACTCCAGAATGATAGACGCCACTGTAGAAAGCACCATAAAATTAATCCTTTAGTATAAAAAGCAAGTTTTAATCTGTTTTAACACACAACACTTCAAATACATTTTCATCCATTAGACTTCATTAGATAACATTCAGCAATGGATTCTCAGCTTTATATACTGACATCAACGTTCACTGGCCAATCATAAACACTGTTCTCATAAAAACCTATTCAAAAACACTTAATAAACCTTTAAATTAATTATAAATATTGCTAAACTACTTTAAGTACATTGTAAAATGTTCATATCAATTTTTTTTTAATTTCAGTGGACTTAACAGGTATTCCAAGGATTTTTGGGAGCCAAAATGCAGGGTTGGAGCCTAAAAGAACTACAAAGTCTAATGGGGCTGGTGAAATGAGGACTACAACACCAGGTGACTGTATTAATCATTTTTCAGCCCTTAGGAAACCTAATGACTTTGAAAGCTGGTTAAAAAATAACAAGTTTACTTTTTGTTCAGATGATGATGTGTTTATTGAAAATGTTGAAGTACACAGTTACCAACAAAGTCTAGACAATGTATTTAAATTACTGTTAAAATATAAAGCTTTAAGTATTGATGCAGGTTACTTGGTGGAATGTCTTAAGCAGGAAATTGTACACGACGGGCTGAGGGTCTGGAAGTACTCCAACAATGTTCAAGTAGGGTCAAAATACCATAAAGAGCTTTTAGAAATTGTTAACAAATCTGGACTGGATATTATCAGGGTAATTATTAGACAAAACCTGAAGGCTTTAGAAACTAGTGAGATTAACAAGCTTATTGTTAATGATCTGTTGTTTATGATTGATTCAGAGAAAGAAAAATATTGCCAGTTAAGACAAACGGTTGGGAAAAATGTAACCCGAATATTAAAAGAAAAATTAAGAAAATGCAGAGGGACCTTGAGGAATATAACGAAAAGTGCAGCTACTCAAATCCTAAGTCTTTTAAAGTGAATACACCATCTGGGGAAGGTGAGCAGGGTGTTGAAAATGTCTGTTCTTCTTTCAGCTTTTCCCAGTTAGGGGTCGCCACAGCAGAAATCTGGTCCGCTAATGATTGGCAGTAGATTTTACCAGTGCCGAGGTGCCAACCTGACGTCCAACCTTCAACAAAGGCATGCCCATTCACACATGTCTTTTGAACGCCACTCAACTATGGGGAGGACATGCAAACTCCACACAGAAGGCACTCCAGCTGAGAATCAAATGGTAGAACCTCTGAGGTGACAACTCTACCGCTGCACCACCGCAGCTTCTGAGCAGGGTGTTGAAAATATCTGTGAAAATAAAGTTAACTACAATCACAGGGAACCAGAAAGGGGTGAACAGAGTGTTTATGATGTAAATAGCTCAGAAGATGTTCCTGTACTTCAGAAGTCTGAAAGAATTATAAATAAAAATGGAGCCCAACAGCAACAGGATTTTTCATTCAGGAAGGGAGGGGTGGGGGAGAGGATGACGGAGAACTTAATGACAAGATCTGTTAGAGTGTTAGATGAAAATGTTATGCCCTTGGATAATTTCCACATTTTTAATTATATTGACATGGATTTTACAGTGGAACATTTTGAACTTTTTTCCAAGGGTTTTAAGTTCATCCCTAACAAGAGGTATAATGTGACTAACTTAATACTGGACTTGAAAATGTACTCTAGGAAACTGAATTTAGAAATTTTCTTTGATGGAAAGGGTAGTAATGCAAATAGTGAAATACTAGGGAGAAAAAGTGTGTGAGGATCTATAGTAGGTCGTAGCCTGCTATAGATCCCCAACCATGTCCCAGGACTCACACTCCACATTTCTAAGTGCCCTGGAAAATATTAGGGTCCAACATAACACTCTCATACTGGGCTATTTCAACTACCCTCAATTAACTGGAAAAATGACTCATGTACAATACACTTGCACAACATTTCCTGGAATTTATTAATTCCAATGCCCTAGACCAACTCATTCTTACCCCCACTAGAAGTAGCAACATCCTTGACCTGGTCATTGCTAACATGGGCAACCATTGCTCTACACCAATAGTCAACTCCTCCCTGGTTAGATACAACAACAAACGAATCACCTTCGAAATCCACATCCCTCTCACCTGCCCCGTAAATGTAACCACCATAAAAACTTTGCCATAGCTAACTTTGGGCTCCTAAAAACAAAGGTGGCTAACTTCACAGCCCCCATGCAAATGGAGAATAGTTGCATAATCACTGAATCATACACCAGTGCACTGTATGAACACGTACACAAATGCATGGATCTCGCCATACCTAACAGAACCAAGATGCTCTCCTCCAAAAAAAGGAATCCAATCTGACGGTCCCCTGCCATAAACAAACTCTACAAGAGAAGGAGGAAACTGGAAAAACTCCCTCACCAGCCTCAACAAAAAGTTGAGATCCCTCATCATATCCTTTAAAGCTAGCTAGCTATAAAAACAGAACTGCAGCAGATAGTAAAGACAACCACAAGGTCTTCTATAGTTATGCAAAGAATCGCTACGTCAATACCAAAATTTGCTCCAAACTACTGCACAAGGGTACCTGCTATAGGGAGCCAACAGATATTGCCAATATACTGGCTGACAGATTCAGTGCCAACTTTACCACTCTCTCCCGCACCAAAGGACCAACCAGTAGATTGCCAGGCACCCAGTATTACTGCTGCACAGGTTAAAACAGCACTGTACAAGGCCAAGAATACAGCTTCTATGGGACCTGACAATATCTCTGGCTGTGTTCTACATGAACTACAGAGTGAACTGGCACATCACCTGTGTGCCCTGTTCAATCACAGACTCACCTCAGTCTTTGTCCCTAATGAATGGTGCACTGCTACAGTCATCCCTTTTCACAAAGGAGGAGCAACTACAGACCCTGGGAACTATCACCCCATTAGCCTGACAAGTCTGATATGCAAAGCTATGGAAAGCATCATCATGGACCTAATAATTAATTATATATGGAATCTCCAAACTCTGGATCCCCACACAGTTTGGTTTTCTGAAGGATAGATCATGTCTGCTCAACCTGGTCAACTTCTTTGAGTCAGTTACCAGAGCTGTCAATGAAGCCAAGGTGGTTCATACAACCTAGCTTGATCTGGCCAAAGCCTTTGATACCATTCCCCACCCAGGAATCACAGAAAAACTCACTAAGCTAGGCATCAACCCCTATATCACTAGGTGGGTTGCAACTGGTTCACAGATAGAACCCACAGTGTGAAAGTGGCTGACTCCAAGTCGGACTGCCTGCCAGTCACGAGTGGAGTCCCACAGGGTTCGGTCCCGGGTCCTCTTCTGTTTGGTATCTACTTCTCTGAAGTCCAGACCAACATGAAGGGTCTCTGGCTGGTAAAGTTCGGAGATGATAGCAAGTTGAGAGCTATTATTAACTCCCCAAGTGATGTTGATATCCTACAGAAAGGGCTCGCCGAGACCAATGACTGGTGTCAGAACCATGGCCTTAAGCTCGATGCCAAAAAATGTGTCGTCATCCCCTTTGGGAAAAATGGTTCCCATGAATTAGCATATCAATGGTAGTCCACTTAACACAGAAGGTGTTATAAGAGATCTGGGAACACAGGTTGACAGCAACCTCTCTTTTGACTACCACATTTTCACTGTGGTCAGAAAGTCCTTCTATGTAGCACATCTCATTACTAAGAGTTTTGCATCCAGGAAGAAAGATGTCATTGTCTCCCTCTACCCTTCCTTCATTAGGCCAGTCATCGAGTACAGTGCCCCATTTGGCATGTACCTCAGCAGACACCTTCAACCTCTGGAGAGGTCGCAAAAGTACTTCACAAAGAGGATCCTAGGCCTTAAGCATTTGTCCTATATTGACAGACTCAAAAAACTCCAACTATTCCCTGTCTCATATCATCTAATTAGAAGCGATCTCTGCTTGATTTATAAAGCCATGTCTGTCTCAGCTATGTTAGAAATGCAATCTAAAGAAATCCCAATCCCTCCACACCACACACTCCAGACAGCTCAACCTCATTACAACAATCAACAGAACAAGCTGGAGGGACAGCTTCATAACCTAGAGACTGCCCATGCTATGGAATAGACTTCTCATACATGTCAAACAAAGCACCTCACTGGCCCTCTTCAAGAGAAATCCTGATGAGTGGATGGGAAATAGAAAATTTACCCCAGGTATCACTCTAGTAGCTCTACTCGACAGAGGCACTGGGAACTAAGGTTAGGTAGCACGATGCCAGGGTAAACCTATGGGCTAGGCTTTTAAAGGCTCCAGGGCCATTAGCCCAGTACACCCTATCAACCTATGATCCCCCACACCATCCACAGTTGGCAAACTTTGAAAGGGTGGTTGAAAAATGTTTCAGGGAGTTAATTCCAAAACATAGATTTGGCCCCAATCTTACCAAAAATGAAAATGAAATTTTAAATTCTTTTAAGGACAACAATAAAGTTAGGGTTATGAAGCCAGAGAAGGGAGGGGGGTAGTCCTGATGGACTCAATTTTGTATGAAGGCAAGATGCTGGACATTTTAGGTGATACCGAAACATATGCCAGGGTCTCAAAGAATGAGATTAACATTGCATATAAGAATATAGATTTGGTTATTCAGGATCTTTACCTTGAAGGCATTATGGACATAGGGGCCTTAAATTATATAAAAAATGATAAACCAAATGAACCTACAATTTTTGGTATCCCCAAGGGTCATAAAGACACAACCACCCCAAGACTGATAGTTGCAGCACAGGGCTCCAAAACTGCCCCCCTTGCCAAGTTCCTAGACCAAAAATTAAGACATCTGTGGGGAACCGAGAATGAAGTTTTAAAAGATTCCTGAAATTTTCTTAAAAGTATTCCCTCAACCCAAGAGATAGATAAGGTACTGTGTGTGACCATTAAAGGACTTTTTCTCTGTTATCCCACACAGTAAAGGGCTGGAAATGTTTGAGGAGGCATTGGTGTTGAAAGGTAGAGGGTGGACAGGGACATTCTACAGCAAATCATTGAGCTGTGCCAGCCACACCTCACACACAGAACTAATAAAGGGGAATCCATCCCAGTGGATACCAAGGTATGTGTAGGCTTAAGAATACAAGCCACCGGTATCTTCCAAAGACCAACTGAGTATATCATGGGGTCTCACAGATATCAGCATACAGGTTAGTCCATCAGTTTCTGGATGCTATGACACCACATGCCAATGAGCACATATATTTCCCAACCACCCGTGAGGCATCGAGCAGAAGTATACTCCTCTTCCACCATATAGTGGAATACCCTGAGGTAGTTGGTGCTATAGACTGCACGCACATCCACATCAAAGCACCACCAGTGTGCAGGGTAGGGTCTACATAAACTGCAAGTGCTTTCCCTCCATCAACTACCAGGTCATGTGTGATGTCCAGGGCATTATCATGAATGTGTGCGCTGGCAGCCCTGGAAGCTATCACGACTCCCACATCTGGCATTGCTCACAGCTGTATCAGGCATTTGCCAGGGGGGACATCTAATATGGCCATCTAGTGGGGGATGCTAGCGATGTACTGGAGCCATGGCTGATGACACCCATCAGGAAATGCACACACACCCGAACAAGAACACCATAATGAGGCACACGCACAAACCAGGATCATTGTAGAGCATGTGTTTGGGATGCTCAAGTCACAGTTCCACTGCCTTGACATATCCGGTGGAGCCTTGCAATACTCTCCAGCTACATGTACACAAATGTTCATAGTATGTGCCATGCTACACAATAGGATCCTGTGGAAACAGCTGCAGCAGTAACAGCATGGGGCAGGGCCACACAGCCCCCCACCATTGAAAAGGCCAGCACAGCCACAGAGGGACTTGGAAGAGGAACATCCTGAGCCTCCCCCTGTAGGCAGAAGGAGGCATGCCTAGTATGCCCATGCCTTGGCAAAGAGGCAATGCATAGCACACACACTGATACTGTAGGTACCTTTGGACTGATACCTCTCTCCGACTCACACATACAGTAAAAAGGATGCCAAACATGACACTACCTGTGCTTCACCATGTATAGGGAGTGTACTACGTGCATCTGACATAGTCAGCCCTCCAGCACTATCATCAATACTGGCCCAGCAACAAGGTAAGTCACCCTTCCTATCAATTACTGAATGGAGTAGTATGTTCTCCTACTTGTATGTATGATATGGATGCAAGCATGCAAGGGAATTGAGTAGCTGAATGGGATAGCAGTGGACAGCTGACAACTATATGGGACAGCAGGAAATTAATAACAAATACTGGTGTCAACATACTAGGCAATGCTACACTAGGTGACAACTGCCACAGCAGTACATATGATGGCCCAAATAACTGTAGGTGTCAATAGGTTACACATATGGATGTCAATGAAGGTCACATCCCCACCACCAGCGAGGCGTAGATGACCATAAAGAAAGACCAGGCTAAGGCTCCAAAATGATGGCAATGGTGAACAGCCCCCAACCAGACGTACACAGACATATTACAACAAGTCTGGCAGTTGCATTTTAGTTCGGAAGGGTAAGAAGTCTGAAACTGAAATTTATGCTATTAAGATCTAACATGTGTGCTCTGATATGCCTCCGTTCTGCATGATAGATCACAATACAATATGAAATGGAAGCCAACAGAGTAACCAAAATACCAGTACAGTCATTGCAAATGTTTAAAGTCTTCAGTTGTGCACCGCCCCCAACAATCCCATGTAGAAATGCAATAACATGTAAGTCTGAGAAGTAATATCACTGGAGCATAGATTGCCAGAGCTGTCCCAATCTACATTGTTGCATGTGTACAATATGCAGGGGTCAGTGTGGTAAGTTTGTTGTGTGTTTAATATTGCCTGGAAGTGGTCAGCATGTGTGCCTGGATGGTTGTGTCTCAGTGGCCTAAGTACAGTACAGTGGATGACAGGGCCATGTTCCAACAACTGCAGTGACAACCACACTGCTTCTCAGCTACACCCATGTCAGCAGTTGTACATACTCACTGTCCAGATGTCAATAGCTGAAACCATAAAAAGGCTGGACATGCCATGAATGGGGGTCCATACTTAGAAACAGTACACTGGTGGAAGTAACCTACACAGAGTGCATATAAAATAACTGTCAACTGCACACAAGTTTGGAATTATACATAGAGGTTAGCATCACATTAGTTGTCCTTCTAGTATGGAATACTTGTAGTCTGGCCAATCTCTGGCAGACCACAAATGGCACAGTTATAAAGTGATGACAGGCTGTCCATGTCTACACACAAGCCAGCATAAGGGGAATGTCCCAGGTATATTTGTGAGTCAGGTGCAAGTAGCTTCCATATCACACATGCACCCAGCTCACCTCATCATCAGCCACAGGTTAATCACAGGTCATACCTTTATTGTAGGGAATGAGTACAGCATGAACCTATCTCTGTATGGGAATACATACATGATTCTGCATGACTGAATAGGTGTCCAATGCAAGTGTGCGTCTAGCTATAAGCAGCAACCCGACCACATCCAGACTCGTGGATCAGTATGAACAGGAAGGATTGACAGGAACACCTCAACCACTCACCAATGTCACCCCAGTGAAATCCACTGGCTTGCAGTCTGGGAACATTTGAATGACAAAATGCACTGGCCTGCTACAGATGGCCTGCAGCACTTTCAAATGGCCTACAGACCTCTGGCAAAGGCCCATGCTTCACCCGTAGTGCCAATGTACAGAATGTCAGGGGGTCCTAACTAATAACCTAACACAGTAAACAGAAAACAAATGCAAGGCCATGTTGACTAATGCCAGTAGCATGCTTCCCCATGTCCTACTACAAGGACTGTGCATCAGGCCATAAATACTACTGGGATAAATGCCCAACTATATGGATACCTCTGAGATATTGTGTTCATAATGTTAAGAAGAGGAGAGAATAATAGAGGGGGGTGTAGAAGCATGGATGTCATGGAGTGTGTGAAGACTGAAACTCTAATGTCCACCCATACTATCCCCTGACTGCAAACACATGAATGAATAGCCACAAAACTGCTTGTAAACCGCAATATGAAGGTAAACTGATCAGATATATGAGTCTTGCCTCTGGATAACCTGGGTGTATCTGTACATCTGAGAGGTATGCCCCCAGCAGGATATGGCCATTCCATTAAGTTGAGAAAAGCACAAGAATGGGATCCACAGCCAGCATACTACCAAAGTACTGGACCATTTACACAGAACCAGCAGTCTATAGTCTGTAGCTACCCCTCCACAATGGCAGGAGTGTGCCAGAATGTGTATTCTATATGCTTCAGAATATTGGTATCAGCTTCATTCATCTTGTATTTCCCTGGTAAATATCTGTAAGCAAAGAATGATAACTGTCAGTAGTTGATGACATGATACATCACAGTGTAAAACAGTACATATGTCAGAAAATCTATGCTACAACTAGCCATCTTACACAAGCAGCACAGACAGCAATAGTTACAGTATCCCACTTATGTTACGCCCATTGTGTCTCCATATTGGCAACCTATCTATAGATATCCTTCAGAAATAGGTTGATAGGTGTAGCTGTAGCACACAGAACCCTGAACTGGATTCCAACCCTCCCTGGAATGGATGCACACACTCAATATAGAAGGTTATACTGGGCATGCTCCTACACGTAGAGAAATGAAGCCCATGTCTGACAACACAGTGGACTACAGATATCCGTTATTCACAGATGTCTGTGCACAAACACACACACCAAATTGTACACTATTGATACTTCAAACACACACTCATTGGATAGGAATACTCACACATATCTAAGACCAACATAATATAATATGTTAAACATACACACACAGAGACATGGGGAAGAAAGAGACAGATAAAGAGAGAATCCCATTATGAGGCCTTCCCCAACCAGTACACATCCCATTGGCCTATATAACATGATGTGCTGATGTCATTCACAGTAGAAATTCCTTTGGTTAGCCCTCAGCCTATAGTCTCAGTGGTGCTTGTGATAATAACTGTGCAACACTACAGTACAAATAAGTATCCATGTAACAGCTGTAATCTCAGTCCTGTCAAATGTAAAGTTGTGTGTGAGTGTGTGTGTGTTTCTAGATGAATGTGGTTGAGGCCATTCACACTCACTACACTTCCCTTACCCCTCCTTTAGCACTGCTGCTGTCATTCACCTTGAAAGATATCTTTGGAGAGCTCTCCAACATATAAGCTCTGTGATGCTTGTGATAACTGTGTAATGCTATAATATAGGAAACTAGTTACGTAGGAGTTTTAATTCTGGTCCTGGCAACTGTGGAACTGCGTGTGCTTGTGTGAGATAGCACGTGTGTCTTTGTAGAGACCTAATTTTGTGGCCATTCACACTCACTACACTTCCTGTCCTCCTCTTTTAGCACTGCTGTTGATGTCACTCATCTTCAAAGATACCTTTATAGAGCTTTCCAGTATGTAAGTTCTGTGGTGCTTGTAAAAACTGCATTATACTCTAGTGTTGTTAGGTAGGAAGTTCTAGTCCTGGTTCTGGTAACTGTGTGTGCGAGAGAGTGTGTGTCTTTGTAGAGACCTGATTTTGTGGCCATTCACAATCATTAGCCTTCCCTTACCCTCCTTTAGCACTGGTGCTGATGCCACTCACATTAGAGGTATGTTTGGACACTGCTCTACCTATAAGCTCTGTGGCACATGTGATAAATGTGAAGCAATCTAGTAGCAATAACTACAGAGATAGGGGTTTGAATCCCATTCCTGGCAAGTGTTTGTGTGTGTACATATATATGTGTCTGTACCTTAAAGATTTTGGCCCCATTTAAATGCAGGACACTTCTCAGTGCCTGATTTTAGCAGTCCTGCAGATCTCATTTACCTTAGAAGCACCTGTTGGCAATCCTACACCATGTAAGGTCAGTGGTGTGTGTGGCAAATGCGTAACATAAAGGCCTGAAAATGTTGTTAGATAGAGGTTTGAACCTTACTCCTGGCAAATGTGTCTGTAGGGCAAAACATTTTGTGAGATCTCCCACCCACTACATCACCCAATGCCAGTATTTACAAGGGCTGGTGATGTTCCTCATCTTAGAAGTACCTTGGGACAACAACCGTTCTCCAAGCTCCGTGATGCATGCGATAAATGTGTAACACTGTGCTAGCAATATATAGCTAATTAGGAGGTCGAAATTCAGTACTGGCAAGTGTGTGTGTTTCTGTCATAAGTATCCTGTGTGGGTGGTGGTGTGCTCCTTTAATAACAGGATCCACTGGGGGATGGGTTTTGCTAAATTATTATATTGAGGACCTAGTATATGTCCCAATGTCCACATTACAAGGCCAACGGTTGTCAAACACCATAGAGGTTGGTGTTGACAATCCACAGCCCTAAATGTGTAGTAAACTGTGCAATGACTATGTGACAGTATGGATTAGTTAACAATATAGGCAACCCTTCTAATACTCAGAAACCACTCTCCACCCAGGACCCATACACAAACACACTTGGCTAGGCAGCAACCACTATATCAGTAGTTCCCCTGCAAATTGTCTCACAGATAGTACCCATGGTGTGATTACAGTAAACTCCATGTCAAACCAATGACCAGACATGACTGGTGTCACACAGGACAGGGTACGAACCCATGTTATCTCATGTTTGGGATCTACCCTTCTGAGGTGCAGGAGAACACAAAGGCACCCTGGCTGATAATGTTTGCATACAACAGTAAGGTGGGTGGTAGCATTCCCAATCCATGTGATGTTGATATCATGCCCAAAGGCCACTTGACACCTATGAATGTTGTCAGAACCCTGGACATTACCTCAATGCCAAGAGATGTGCCGCCATGACCTTTGGGAACACCATGGCTCACATGAAGTAATACATTGGTGGTAGTCCACTGAACAGTGATGTTATTATAACAGAATGGGGAACACAGGTTGACGTTCAGCTTCCTGTTGACCACAACATTGCCACTGACATCAGAAAGTACTTTGATGTGTTACATCTCCTGACGGAGTGTGTGTTAACCAGCAAGTAAAAGGATATAGCACACTGTTACATCCCCTCAGTAGCCCAGTCAATGTGTACAGTGGCCCTTTTGCCATGTTCCACACTGGACACCTGCAACAACTGTAGACTCTGTAAACATACCCCACAAAGGGAATACCATGCCTTATAAACATGCCCTGTATGGACAGACTCCAATAACTTCAATGAATCCCCATATCATACTGTCTATGTAAGTGCAATCACTGCCTCAGTTACACAGCCATGTCTCACAAAACGAGGTCAGGAATGCTATTTCTGAAGATACTAATCTGTCCACAAAACATGCCTCAGAGACCTCAAGCACACGTCCACACTTAAAAGAACATGCATGTGGGGCGTGCACAACCCAGACACTGTCCATGTCATGGAATATAAATCACATACATGGGAAGCAGTGCACATCACTGGCTACCCACAATAGAAATCTGGATGAGTGGATGGGGAATACAATACCCACCCCTAGGGACCACTCCAGTGACTATACTCCTGAGCCACACTGGAGACTATTTTCATGTGGCCTGATGACAGGGTATTCCCTTGGGCTAGCCTTGTACAGCTGTTAGGCCCATTCACCTACTACACACCTATGAAACAATGAAGCTATGGATCTCAGTACTGGCAAGTGTGTGTGTGTGTGTGTGTGTGTGTGTGTGTGTGTGTGTGTGTGTGTGTGTGTGTGTGTGTGTGTGTGTGTGTGTGTGTGTGTGTGTGTGTGTGTGTGTGTGTGTGTGTGTGTGTGTGTGTGTGTGTGAATAGTAATCTCAGTTTATTTGGTTGATTAATATCCTTTGTGGCTGTAGTTATTAGCAATCAGAGGTGTGTTCAAACCATAACAAGTACCATTCTCCACTCTACAACAGATGTTGTAAATCAACATATACCTATGTACAACTCTCAGCCCTATAATCTGTGAGGCATATGCAATCACTGTGTTACAGACCGGGGATTTCCATGCACATACAACTATACCATGCCTATGACATGGTGGATGTGTTACCACACTGCCATACCCCATGATCTTGCTGCAGGGCCACATTCTAGTGATGCACAGATGCCTAGAACAGAAACGAGATAAAGCATGTGAGAACACATTCACTCAGTGCTTCACTTGTGGGGGGAGAGAGGGGTAAATCTGGTACTGAATGTGTTGCCAAGACTATGGCCAATATCTGTTGTCTCAGGACAGGTATTAGAATTGTGCAGTAACTCACAGCACTTGTGTTTAATGCTGTGGAGGTTGTTGATGCAACTATCAAAGGCTGTTGTAATTGTCGTCAGTGTTTGCTGCATGTCTGCCATCATAGATGCCTGTGGGGGATTTCATGAGGGATCCAACATTGTGTTTGAGGCTAATAAGGGAGTGCAACAGTCACGGGACACCACCTTTCTCTGAAACCGTGTCCTCCTTCCGATGTAAACTTTAGTAATGGAAGGGGACCATCACATTGTCTCCCAGTGTTTGGAGGACAGTGTCTGGGTTCTGTCAGCTCTGGATAGTACCATGCATTCATGTACCTGTTTGTACAGTGCATATGTGTATGATTCCACAGTCATGCAGCTATTTCCCATTGCCATGGGTGCAGAAGTCATTCACCCCTGTTTTCATGGCTGCAACGTCAGCTTTGGAGAGGTTTTGCAAGGTGGTTACCTTTGTGGGGAGTGTGGCTGACATGTTGAGTTCCATGTTGATTACAGCCTGTGTGGATCTCACCATGCAGGGATTCACATCTGTGGATGAGCAACAGTCCCATATTTAAGTAGTCAACACAGATCAAGATTGTTGCATCCTCTACTGGGGGTCAATATGAGCTGGTCCAGGGCATTGGAAATGATGAATCCAAGAAGTGCTGGGCCACTGTACTGGCACTTGGCTACTTTCCCCAGGTGATGGAGTTGTAGTTGAAGCCTCATACTATGTAAGTGTTGCATTAGACCATCATAGATGGCAGGGTTTTGAGGTATGTGCATTGACAATCTAGGGACATAGATGTGGACCTATAGCAGGTTATGGTCTGAATTGCACTATTACCCCAAGGCAGTTGTACCGGAAGTATCTCCAATGCATTATGCTGGGATACTAGTCTTGAGGTATTCCTAGCCATAATGTATATGAAGAGATCACCACCTGTGGAGGTGTGATGTGGTCCACGTTTGGGGTCTGACAGCTGTGGAATGCATCATTGCCTGATACTGCAGGTCTGCTGTCTGCTGCTGTGACCCATTTCTCTATTACAGCAGACAAGTGGACTCCACTCCAACAAGTGCTTTGAGTGACTGCATCCTGACGGTTAGATATCTACTGTTGAGCAGCATTACCCTCAGATTGCATGCATGTCTAGCTGTTATGGTGGTAATTACATTAGGAACATGGCTTAATAAGGCATCATAGGGGTGGCAAGACACTTAGCCAGTATCTGGAAACCCAGCGCTGACAGATGTAGGGCATCTGTGGCAAGTCATTGGGTTCTGTCAATCATGTCATCCCAGGCAGAGAGGTACTGGATCCCCTGAGAATGACACAAAACACATAAGCCAATGTTGCAGTCAATCATCTGTTGATAGTACATCAGCATCATTCTGGGTTATGGAGGTACACTGGTCAGGACTACAGTCCCACTTGCTTGGACCACATAATCAGAGAGTTCAACCATGTTTCTTGTCATGTAGTCCAGGGAGGTGTGTCCCAAGTCATTCACACTCTCATGAATACAGAGTGATACTAGTAGTTGTTGTGGAGTGTCATGCCTGACTGTGTCATGTGTTGGATGCTGGCATGTGATAGATATTTGGCTGTGGCCTGCTCCATATTCAACGTATTGAGTGGGATATGTGTGTGCCTCAATACTGAGTTACCCATGATCAATGTATTGTGCAAGGTGGTTAGCCTTAGGAGCTTAGGTTGAGGGGCACACTGTGTAGGTTAAATATGTGCATGTGTCATGTCGTGGTGTCTGAGTGGGTGCCTGTCTTGCTGGTCTGTGCTGTTTGGATAAATGTCCATTGAAGGTGGGTGTGTAACTTTTCACTGCATGTCATGGCTGTTAAAGTGGGTGTCATGGTGAGCTACGTGTTCCACATGGTGTGGTGCAGGTATTGATCTTATTATCTTGACCTGCTAGTCCGGTCTTTGCTGGAGAGTACATATGTCCACATTGGGTGATATATGGGTAACTCTCACAGGTCTGAGTGTTTGGAGTTTAGGGGAGAGGGTTGTCTGTGTACATGAGGTAGCTGCAACAGTGCCTCAGAAAGGACAAGTGCACCAGGTTAATGTGTGAAAGCACAGAAACTGCCCTTCAAACATGCCAGGAGGGGTGGACATAACTAGTAAGTACTGCAGCTACATCTGTGATGAACGAGTATTGCTGATGGCTCCCATGTGTGCCACACTTCCTGATAAAATAATCTGGTGAAGTGCCAAGTGATAATGCTAGTTCAAGTGCAAGACAGAAAAAACTACCACAATGTAAGGGTGGAACAGAAAGCAGACTGTCTGCCACATGTAATACTTTACCACAGCTGTGCAGTCATCAGCAGCTTTGGCATGTGAAAATTCAGTAAGCTCTGTAGCTCATGTGCTAACTGTGTAACACTATTTTAGACATAACTAGGTAGGCAGGAGTTCAAATCCCAATACTGGCAAGTGTGTGTGTGAATCATATGCTGTCAGGGTTATACCATTTTTGATTTGTGTACTAGGCTTCGCACTTCCCCTTGCGCCATCTAGTAGGCCTGTTGATGTCATCCATCTTAGAAGTACCTTTGGAAGAGGTGGATATGTATAAGCTCTGTGGTGCTTCTAATAACTGCATAACACTATAATAAGACTATCTGTATAGGCAGAAGTTCTATTCCCAGTGCTGGCAACTGTTTGTGTGTGTGAGGATCATATCTAGTGTAGCTAATACAACTTTGGTGTGTATACCTTACATGGCTGTTGACCACCTCCCACTGCCATTACTTTATATAGTGTGGTAACAGCATCTGCCTCACATGCAGCAGGTTAAACCATTGTACATTCCTCTGTACAGATGTGTCTGGAATATCCATATGTTCATAGGTTCATAGGTTCATACTAGGCTATCTGCCCAAGGGCATTTATAAGCCTAGCCCAGAGTTCTGTGGCTTTCGCCACCCCTTTAGTTTGGAGGATACTATGCCCATTATTTTGCTGTGCCTCTGTCAAGCAGTGACACTGAGATAATCCCTGGGGTATATCTGTGATCTCCCATCCATTGGTCAAGATTTCTCTTGAACAATGCAACCTATATGTGGCTGGAAGTGGTCTGTGTGCCTTAACAATGCTCATGTATGTGATATTGAAGCCAAATAGGCCACAGTGAGTGTCCTGACTCATATGGCAGCATGAAGTATCATACCTGACTGAAACATTATGCTGATACAACATCTGCCACCCTCACAGGTGGCCAGCCTTCTAGGTGCAATACATGACTCAAGATGATTGGTTTTACAAGTGAACTGTTCTTGTTATTGGTCACATTAAAGGCTGGAAGAGGTGTGGACTGACATATTGTGGTCCTAATAAGTATGTAACAGGAACACCTTGCATCTTAACAGGGGTGTGTACACAATTTATATCCACTGTATACCACTAATGTGTCACACATGTCCCTATCTTAGGCCATTTGTCCAGCCCATTTTACTGGCCTCTGTCCAGATGTCTTGGCCCTAACAAGTTGTGAGGTATGCTACAGGAATGTTGAATTCACATCAGATAGGCTTCAGTGTTGACTACTGTGATGCAATGCAGTTAATGCCAGCACAAGTGAACATCCACAAAAAGCAATATAGCTATTACATAAAGCAATATAGCTATTACTGGTGGTTGTGTGCATGGTAAATTGCATGCCTTCACATGCCTGGGGTATTACCAGGCAACAACAGAACAATGTCATACTCACCAACTTCAGGCTGCTGTCCCATATGCAGATCAGAGGGACCTAGGTAGTTGTGAGAGGGAGTTATTGTTAGCAGACGCACATGTGGCCTTTGTACAGGATGGATGCAGCATGTCTGCACATCTACAGTACTAACCCCAATAATACACAATGTCCTGTCCTCACCATAGATGTGCACCTCTGTGCCTTAGAAAACCCCATCCACAACTGCAATTGGACCTGACACATGGATATAGATACAATACAGATACATGTATGCCTGATACATTAGTGTACTAATCCCCACTGCAACCTTACCTGCATGCTCCTCGTCCAGTGTGTGTGTGTGTGTGTGTGTGTGTGTGTGTGTGTGTGTGTGTGTGTGTGTGTGTGTGTGTGTGTGTGCAACCCACCTCTGCAATGCTTCCCTCAGCTTCATGGCTTGTGTGTTGGGTGGGTGCTCCAAGTTTGGCAAGGAGCTCCTTGGTGGGTATCAGTGGGGGCTGGATGGCTGGGTCCCCACCTGTGGCTGGCCAGTCCCTCGCTACATCAGCAGCCTATTGACAGGCATGGCGTATGAGGTCGGTGGCCCGATACTGCACATGCTTATAGGTTCTGCTGTGCAGGCTAGCATCATTTACCCTGTGGACCAGACTGTTCCACAGGGCGGACCTCTCACGCACATCTTCTGCTCTCTGTCCAAATAACAGGGCATAATGTCCAATCACATATTGGGTAATGGTGTCAAATTGCACATCAAAAGTGGATATTACTTGCAAATAATCCACACTACACCATAACCTTCCAAACTATCATGGCTATAGCAGCTTGCATTACACTCCTGGCCCTGAGCTATCTTACCCCCCCCCAATGTTGGACACTTGCTCGCATAATCCTCTATTTTCCATTCATTTCTCTGTAGAGGGTTGACAGTGGCCATCTTCCATGTGGATGACGTGTGGATAGTGACAGGTCTGTGTTTGACTGTGGTGTGTGATGGAGCTGTGAGCACATGTCTGAGTTAATGTATAAGGCAAACAGTGATGTTATTATTCCCCATGGAGATATGCTGTTGTTGCCATCAGTAGGCAATATGTACATGCTCACTGTTGATGAGGGGAGGAGTGTGGTTGATGTGCATATCTCCCTGTACAACTGTGGTGGACAGGGTGGTGATGTTCCCACCTAACCTGTGTGATGCAGGTTGCCTATATCCATGGTATATGTGCATGAGGTGTTCTTTACCCCCAGTACAGAGTGAAATGTGTTATTTCCTCTGAGACTTACAAAATATGTGGAGACACTGTTGCAATTGTCCTTGGTGGTGTGGCTATGTCTGATTTTTAGTCATAGTCAACCTTACAGGAAGTCACCTGTGAACTTACATGGTTGCTCAGATATAGGTGGACTTGCTTACAAGTTGTTGCCTGCACCTGTCTCTGTACAGCCAATGTAGCAATCTACTATGTGGTTTGTGTATTGCTGCTGTCCACCAAAGGGAATCCTACTCTACCTTGGTGGAGGCTGGTTATACAGGTCAGGTACTGCTGAGTCCATATAGCTGCAGTAGATATAAAGGGTACACACCCGTTACAATGCTTGGTATTTGTGCAACTGGAACATGACACCACAATTACTCATTTCAAAACAATTCCCACCTGTAACATGACCTATACCCTGTACAATTCAATTGAAAACATAACAATCTGGTCTATGAAAACATATGGAAATTATAATCAGTACAATAAGCCAGTTGAATGAGTGTGCACACTTTTAAACTGATATGTTGTGTATGCACCTCTTGAGATGGTTACAGCATTCATTCATCTTGGTTTGGACTCTAGCATCATGGCACATCTTCACTTGGCAATAATTGCTCACCTTCCTAGAAACACCTTTGATTGTATTTCAATGGAATTGTACTGGTTAGGGGTCACATTCAAGATGAGCAACATTACAAAATGATCTTATGTGGTCTGATTGTCATACAGCACACAAATCTGTCATCCCAACGGGGTGTGTACACTTGTGATATCCACTGTATATAGGTGTTGATATAGTTATTAGTGGTAGTTATGGACAGAGGGTCATAACACAGTTGGACACTTCTCTGATTAGTACCTGATAATCATGCCTACTCTAGTACCTGTATCAGTGTTAGGGCAATGCAACAACCAGTAGCTGCACACATTTATGTCTCTTGTATGCACTGACACTATTACACACATGTGCAACATGCACAAACTATGTACCTGACTGCTTGAAACCCATGTGATTAGTTTTTTGCCTTCCAGCTGAACATATGCATACAGCCATGCTCAAGGGATACCTGGCATACATTTCTGTTCTGTGTTAGTATGGCACACTGTATTTGCAGTGTTGCTGCTCAATCATACTTCTCAACCTGTTATAGCAGTACATCTGGATAATGGCACACATAAATGGATGACAAAAAAGACATCAAAACTGACACTGTATTAATACAGCTGCACCATACATTAGTACGTTGATTGCACAGTAGGCTTTGACATCACTATGATAACTTGGAAGATGTCCAACAGTCATAAGTAGGCTATTATGTTACAGTGTTATTGCTCACAGACCTGCCAATGATTGTACAGTTGAATGTTATTAATTCAATATATCACATGCAGTTTAATGCACATGTCTGCAGTGTACTTTACTATGCACATGCCCTATATATGTCTCTTAGCTTTACAAGACAAACATGTGTCATCCTCATATTCACAGGTAACATGAATATGGACAACATCCTGTTAACTGGCCTAACAGTGGCACAGTCACAATTGTTTGACAGACACCTCAAAGGTTGTTATATATGAGCTGTCCTTTCCCAGGGAGAGTCAGGCTCCTGAGCTGTGATCCTACCTTGCAACCTCTCAGAGCGTCACATTTGGACAAAGCCTAAAATGATGGGGTGATAAATAGTGACAGACTTTAAATATTCCTGTTACAAACATATGAAGTTTGTAGAATGATACATTTTGCATTACCATGAATATTCTTAAGGATGTGGAGACGTAAACCCAAGTGTTTGTCATTACTTGATGACTTCAATCCTCAGCTATTTGCCAGAAAAGTACATATTTTAGGAGAAACAGACAAAAAACTATGATGGAAAAATCTGGACATTCTGTGAAGATCTGTACAGTTGAGAAGTATGTCTGTGATCTCTCCCACTGCAAAGAGGGCCAGATGCTATGGCCATAGCAGCTGTTCAGCAGGACATCAGTGCAGCAAGTCTTGTTGGGACATATATTCCTCCAAACCATATTTCCCATTATTACAGACCAAGTACTACATTCAGTTACATGCTTACATGTTCCACTTACCTTTTTTTCTTTCTTCTCTTTTCCAGTTTATGTTTTATTTCTCTTTCTCTCTCTCTCTCCCTCCCTCCCTCCCTCTGTGCACTACAGGGATAGAGTTGATTTGAATAGGTGGCACCATGGCTTTTGTAGGTGATGCTCGTAACCAGGTGATGGCCTGTGCACCTATTGGGGTTTCCCACTTGCTATCTGCATGCAGAGCAGCTGTGTAATTCTTTGAATACCCAATGTCATGGCAACACACTCCTATAAGTGAGTACTCCATGTGGGTGTTGTCCCTTTCCCTTACTTGTGAGGAAGACATCCTGGAGTTGTGTGAGCTACTACCTCTTACAACAAGACTAGTGGAGACAAGCCAACTAAATGGTGGAGAAGGTTCAAGACTTAGGGGCAGAATGTGAGTATTGCTGTTATATGTTTGGAATACTGCTAGCTTAACAGGGTTTGTCTGCACATGCTGCTTATGTATGGGGTTCTTTCTCTGTCACTGCATAGCTCTCAGCTGTAGGGTCATCCACATAATTGCCACATGTTAGCCTGTTATGTTTGTTCTGTTCCTCAGACAGGTGTTGTCCTTGGCAAATCAGTAGCATACTCTGGTGATTGCATTATGTAAAGGGCAACATCCATTTGTTTTTCTGACTTTATATCCCTCAGAAAATATAGCTTACAACAAACCCTGTAACACCAGCAACTTTCTCAGTGTATAACAGCAATATTTCAAGTATGTCCATGTATTTGAACCTCTGTCCAACAATTATGCCAGGCTTTGTCCAGATGTTATACAGTAGGAGGTTGATAGGTATACTGGTCTATAACTATTTAGTGCTGTCATTCCTGCAGAGGGGAAAGGTTGGGAAACATGTGGAAGTCTGTACATTCAAGAGATTGGTGCATACAGAATGCTCTTAGATGTCCTTGTAACATATTTTATGTGGGGGGGGCAGTAATACAAGTTTTAAAACTAGGCTGTTAGAACATGAGACATAGTAATGATAAAAAAGGTGACAGTTCTATAGCTGTACATTTGAATAAATCTCACCATGGTGACAGTTGTGAGTTCCAAGGAAAAGTTTTTGAAAAAGTCTGTTCATCAGTTTGATGAAACATTTATAGAAGGACAATTGTTATGTACAGACTCAATGTATTAATATTAACTGTGATACTTTATCCCATAGGGGTTAAATAAGGAGTGTAATTGGAGACTATGTATTTCATTATGTAATTAGGTGTTAATTGCTTCTTGTGATTAAGGCATGTATTTCTGGCTTTGGCCAAGACATCAGAGTATAATAAACATGTGTGAAATACTGCGTGGTTGTATTTCTCTTTGCTATGTTCAGATATTTTATTTGTTTTGCTAAGAGGTTGCTGTATGTCTGGCCATTGTGTATGGCCTATCATGATTTTGTAGCAGTGTACTGTTCACTTATGCATTTGGACTGTTGGAGGGAGGGGCAAATGTGAGTGTCATGACTGATTTTGTACCCAACTGTGCATGCTGCCCCAGTTATAGGTAGTCTATCAGCAGCATATGTTTGTATAGCCATTTTTACTTGCATGCATATATATAAATATATGTATATGTGTATGTATATATATATATATATATATATATATATATATATATATATATATATATATATATATATATATATATATATATGTGTGTGTGTGTGTGTGTGTGTGTATCTATATATATATATATATATATATATATATATATATATACATATATATATATATATATTATATATATATATATATATATATATATATATATATATATATATATATATATATATATATATGGGTTCACTTTATAATTTCAAAATACTAAATACCGAATTTCAGTATTTCGAAATCATAAAGTCAAAAACTGAAAATCGTGAAAGTGCATAATCACAAATTTGAATATCTCAAATTCCCAGTTATGGCTTACTGTACGTGGCGTGCAGTGTTGTGAGTGTATCGTGAATGGGTGTAGGTGCAATTGTAGGTAAGTGAGTATTTTGTAAGGGTTTTGTGTGGGAGTTTGAGTGTGTCTGAATGTGTGGATGTATCTATATGTGTGATGTTTATGTGTGTGCGAGGGACTG
Organism: Protopterus annectens; assembly: GCF_019279795.1. NCBI lineage: Eukaryota > Metazoa > Chordata > Ceratodontiformes > Protopteridae > Protopterus > Protopterus annectens. The sequence goes on from NC_056735.1 coordinate 1,908,115,533, forward strand.
TGAAATGTGTGGGTGCGTGTTTTTTTTTTGTGTCTGTGTGATCTTGGAGTTAGCATATATAAGTAGGGGGTGTGGGGGGCACAGCCCCCCACATGGAGGGTGCAGGGGTGCTTGCCCCCCTGCTTACATGTAGTGCAGGTTTGTTTGTTTGTGTTTTTGTGTTTGTGTGTGTTTTGTTTGTTGTAGTGTGGGTTGGACAATGTATGTGTTGTGTGGTGTATGGTTTGTATGCGTTCATGATTATGTGTTTCGCTATTGTGTGCTGTCAGGATTATGGATGCTCGACTTTATGATTTTGAAATACTGAAATTCGGTATTTCAGTATTTCGAAATTATAAAGTGAATCCATATATATATATTTGTATGTATATATATATATATATATATATATATATATATATATATATATATATATATATATATATATATATATATATATATATATATGTGTGTGTATATATATATATCTATATATATATATATATATATATATATATATATATATATAGATATATGGTTTCACTTTATATTGCTGAAATGCTGAAATATCGAATTTCAGCATTTTGACAGTATAAAGTCTAAACCATTAAAAGATCGACACCTCACAACCACAAAATCACAACATGGAACACACACCATGCAGCAGACAACACAGAAACCATAACACCCACACCACAAAACATTGAAAAGCAATACAACACCACACAGGCACACACCTACACTACACATATGCAGGGAGACAAGTCCCCCTGCACCCCCTCCACGCCACCTTACTTATATATACAAACTCCAAGATTGCACAAACAGTAAAAAAAAATAAATCACGCACAGGCAACTCACACACTCATGCCCCCACCTCCCTACCCTGACCCACTCGAACAAGTTACACAAACACACACACTCACTCACCTTAAACTGCAGACACCATCCCAGCCAAACACTTCCGTACAATAACAAAAATGCATAAGCATGAATTAGACATAGTGCTATTCACGATTATGCACTTTCGTTATTTAAAGGTTTTGACTTCATGGACCCGAATTGAAATTTCAGCAGTTCGCGTTTATCAAGTGAAACTATTTATGTATATATATATATATATATATATATATATATATATATGTATATATGGATCTAGGACTATTAAACAAAAGTTCAATAGTCCGAATCTACAATAGCCGGACTCACTTTAACGAAAATGCTTTCACCGAGAAAGCACTTTCATTAAACTGCGTTCGGAAAAAAAAAAAAACAGACAAATCTTTTATGCAGGGGGGCAAGCCCCCCCTGCACCCCCCACACACCCCTACTTTTATATTCTTACTCCGAGGTCACACTACAGTGGGGAAAGGGAATTCTCCCTTAACCACACCATAGTGCGACCGGCACAGCCAGCATACATAACTGAAATAAAGTGCTGCTTCGGTGAACAGCACTTTCGGTTATGTATGTTCAGTGATTTCTGTTTCTGCAGAAAGTGCGTCAGGGATCTATACAGATCCCATATATAGATATACACCTCGATATTTATTAGTAATATATCTATATATTGTTGTACAAATATATGGATCTCCCTACATCTCTCTCTCTCTCTCTCTCTCTCTGTGTATATATATCTGAATCTGAATACATGTTGCTATTAATGCTTCTCAAACATTCCCAGGAGTCCTTAAGTATACCATTGGCCCTAACCCAAATATCTTTTAATTTTATATCTAAACCTTGGCCAATGGATGGGTTTTAGAGCCATTGGCTGCCACAATGGGTCTCAGGGGTGGATCCTCCACACTTTTATGTACCTTGGGTATCCCAAAAATAGCAGGGATACGGTGTCTGTCCACACGGAGATACTTAAAAGTGTCCTGGTTTATAAAATTGTCATTCAGCATGTCCTGTAAAACCAAATCAATCTTACAGTATGCAAAGTTAATCTCATTCTTGGATACCCTAACATACCTGTTGGTATCATTAAGCATATCCATCATCTTACTGGAATACAAAATACTGTCCATGAAGACCACCCCTCCACCTTTGTCGGGTTGCATCACCCTCAGGTATCTATTTTCTTGAATGGATTTGAGAAGTACCTTTTCTTCTCTTGTCATGTTAAATTTGCCATGCCATCCACCCCTGTAAACATTCCTGATTTCTTCTTCGACCTCCCTTTCAAAATTTTTTAGCTGGGGGTGTATAGGGGGATTATAGGTACTAGGTCTTCTAATACCACTATTAGTACCACCATCCTGTTGCCCCTGAAACATAATATTTAAATTCTTTTTCCGTAGAAAAATTCTCAAGTCTATTAAGCTGTCCACTAAATTGCCCCCTGTAGAGGGGGATGAATTTAAAACCTTTTGAAAATAAAAGAAAATGTTTCCTGTCAATCTCCTCACTGCTGTAATTGTAAATTTTAAAGTCATGTAGGGTGTGACATGGTCCATCCACAGTAATATTCCCTGTACTCCATTGGTCCAACATGTTGGCTAGTCCCCCTTCCTGGCTACCACTCTTATTAATCTCATGCCGTTTGGGGGACCCCTGTAAAAATACCGCACAGGGGATTTGTGCCTTAACCTATCTGATCTCCTAAGTTCAGGGAATTCAGTATTATTTGAATCCTGATGTTCCCCCATCCATGAATCACTGTAGATCACTCTATGGTCCATAGAGTCCCAGGCATTGTGCCCCACTGGTGGAAAAGAAGAGGAATAAGTACTGTGTTGTGGTCCAGATTTATCAAAAAAATTGTTATTATTTTTTCGACCAAATTTGTCATTCTTAGGGTACGGGTATGCTTTTTTCTGTCTATAATCCCTCAAATCCCTATCTATTTTGCCACACTTCCTTTTAAAAATAACATGACATTTTTCTTCCACCTGTTGCTTAATAATAAAATATTTTCTCTTCTCATTTTCAACAGAAAACATAAGATCATTGGTCACTACTTCATTAATGTATTCTATCTCCTGATATACTTGCCCCATAATCCTTTCATTTTCTTTAATCAGGGCTTTCATGACTTCAAAACCACTACGGTCAAAAATACTCAACAATTCTTCATGAAAGGGGGAGCCTTCCACTACATTGTTCGGAAACTTATAAAAACGCAATCCTTTGGGTACTATACCCCTTTTAATACAGTCATGCAAGCAACAATTGTCAATACCCAGAGTTTTATGTTTGTAAATTAAATCAGTGAGTTTTTTGATATTGGCTCTATAAGACACTTCACTGTCTTTCTCAACATCCCAGTCATTAAATATAAAGTTATTATCAGTATCTTGGTGACTGGAAAAAGACTTGTAACTAACAAGCCATGAAGCCAAAGAGGAAGAGTCCGTCCACTCGTGCAGTCCATTGTCACCATTAGCCATACTATCAGTCATTTCCACAGGAGCATGTCCCTGAACACCAAGTTCCCCTAAAAGGGAGGACTGTCCATTCAGACCTTGGTTCTGGGAATTCAATGCCAAATGATTCTAACAAAATTTAGTTGCAGCTCCCTTCTGTAATGCAGCCTCACCTCTAGTGCCCCTCGATGGCAAACCGGAAGAAGTTGCAGTTACTTCCTCTACAGGCACATCAGCCTGTCTGCAATCCAAATCGGCTTCCTGATTGCATGCAGGAGTGGAAATGCAATCCTTCCTGTGGGTAGGCCTCATAGGGTTGCTATCAAAAGAATTGTCTTTCCCTCGCTGAGAGTTACCAGTCATAAGCAAAATCAATTGGGTAAGCTGCCCCTCCACACGAGACAGGCACGAATCTAGGTCAGTACCTTGAACTGCTTCCCCATCCTGGAAGCTAGCCTCTGCCTCAGATACCTCCATGTAACAAGTAATCCAAAAACTCCAAGGAAAGGGTGCCACAGAACCAAGAACCAGTAAAACCACAACAGGCACCCAAAGAGACAGAAGGTAATAATAAAACACGAGTCTGTAGGTGTAAGCAACAGCAGGTTTAATCACATTATACATGGGCATTGGGCACATGCCCCACATTTGTAGGTACCCAATTTCTTACATGAAACAATAGAACAATTATGCTCCAGCAAATCCTTGAGGTTCCTGCCTTTTTTATATGTAAATCCTAGGGTGTTGGTAAACAAAATGTCCAACTCTGACTAACACCTAAACCTGCTCCAGTGTTGAGTAATAATGTTTTAACCCTAGAGGTATTCTGATTATATAACATCACATAGTTACCCCCAAGGTTTCTTGATTTCATCCCTGGTAACGTCACCCCTGGTTGTTGTGTGGTACCCTGCACATTTATTGGTACTATCACACTTGAATCTCCTGTTCCCAAAATAGGGGCAAACCTATCCTTTCTCCCATTCTTTACTTCCTCCAAAACCTCATCAATTAAATAGTTAGGATACTTCCTAGATATAAACATTTCTTGGACTCTCTGACTTTCGTCTTCGAAGTCCGAGTCCAAAGAGGTCATCCTACAACTACAGACAAATTGTTCCTTGATAATACTTCTCTTCTGTTTAAATGGATGGGAACTAGTGAAATATAGGTACAAGTTAGAAAAGGTTTCCTTTCTATATACATTAGATGTAAATTGCTGCCTTAGGACGTCTTTTTTAATAGTGACGTCCAGAAAGTTCATATAGTCATGTGTAATATGGGAAGTAAATTTCAAAAAATTAGTGGTATGGTTTAGATAGTCTATGAATTCTGTTAACTTTTCCATACTACCTTTCCAAAAAATGCAAATATCATCCAGGTAATGTTTGTAATATGCCCAATATTGTGCATATTCAGACTGGAACACAAACTTCTCTTCCCAAACCATGAGCACAATGTTGGCATAAGTAGGGGCACAACTTGCCCCCATGGCCACTCCCTGGATCTGTTTAAACAACTCACCCTCAAAAAATATAAAGTTGCGTTTCAATACCAAATCTATCAACTCTGTATAAACCGGAAAAGTATTGTGGTCAAGTTTTCCATTTTGGTGAATGGCATCCTGGAACCATTCTGACCCTGTAGAATGTGGAATCACATTAAATAAATCCTGAATATCAAGGGTTACAAATATTAAGGAATCTGAATACATGTTGCTATTAATGCTTCTCAAAAATTCCCAGGAGTCCTTAAGTATACCAATGGCCCTAACCCAAATATCTTTTAATTTTATATCCAAAATTTTGGCCAATGGATGGGTTTTAGAGCCATTGGCTGCCACAATGGGTCTCAGGGATTGATCCTCCACACTTTTATGTACCTTGGGTATCCCGAAAATAGCAGGGATACGGGGTCTGTCCACACTGAGATACTTAAAAGTGTCCTGGTTTATAAAATTGTCAAACAGGGTATTGTCATACTCTGTTTCAGAACATATGCCTATTTCTTTAGGACCTATTGAGGAAAGCCATTCTTTCCTTTTGTGTACTGCTACATTGGTGAACTTGCTAGGAAGAGACTTGTTATGCAAACTGGGCTGTATTATTTAATGTACACCAGAAAGGGTTGTATTTGGATGTTCCAACAGAATCAGAGGGGGGAACTATTAGCAATCATAGCACAAGCAGAAGAACAGCCTGTTGAAGGTGCACAAACAACTGAAGAACTGTTGCAGCAGGTACATGCTAAATTATGGGCTAAACATGCTAATGAAGTAGGTATATTAAAATCTGCAGAACCAGTAAAAATAAAATTGGAACCATCTAATCCTCTCTCTCAAGTTCTGTAGTGTCCAACAAAACCAGAAGTACATTATTTTGGTCTTCTGATATCTTAGGGCAGCATAGCAGTCAGATGCTACTAACACATACTGATGCACTAGCTAACGACCCATGACCAGCTACTCAGTATCAGCTTAGATCTTTCGTAGGTATGACAGGATATTATAGACAATGGATTTCTAACTATGCTGAAATTGCTAAACCTTTGACAAATCTTTTAAAATAGGGTACACCAGACCCCCTCCCTTGGAATAGTAAGGAAGACAATTAATTTCTAAATTTAAAGCAAGCTTTAGCTACTGGCCTAGCCTTAGAGTTATCCGATTATGGAAAGACTTTAATTTTATTTTGTTAAAAATGAAATGAGTTTGCTCAGGGAGTGCTTGCACATAAATATGGGAACAACTATTGTCCATTAGCTTATTGTAGTACAGCACTTGATTCTGTTACAAAGGGATTTCCACCATGTTTTAGGGTGGTGGCTGCTGCCGCCATTCTAGTTGATCTTGCACAATCACTTGTGTTTAAGCATGATCTTACTGTTGCCATCCCTCATTCTGCATCATCTCTCTTGCTTAAAATGAAAACTCAAACCCACTCAGCTGCAAGTCTAACTAAATATGAGCATACATTTCTTTGTGATCCATCTATTTCTCTCAAATGCTGTTCTGTACTAAATCCTGCATTTTTGTTACCTACTGCTGAATATGGTGAAGAGCATAATTTCTTGTGTGTTTGACCAGTTATCTGCTTTTTTCTAGGGATGACTTAAAGGACACTGCTACATCCAATGCTGAACTAGATATATTTGTGGATGCCTTCTGTGGAAGCCATCAAAATGGAAATTTGGTCACAGGAATATCTGTCTGCACCAGTAATGATAGTTTGTTTAAGGAAAACTAAGAGGATGTAGCTGAGTTAGTGACTCTACAAAGGACTTGTGAGTTAGCCAAAGGCAAGGTTATGAAAATATAAATGGACAACGGTAGATATGCCTTTGGCATTGTACAGGACTTTGGGCAAGTTTGGAAACAGAGGGAATGTTCAATTTCAGCAGGAACTCAGATTAAAAATGCTTTCTATGTCAATGCTCTTTTAAATGCTCTTTTGTTACCTAAATAATTATCAGCAGACAAATGTAGTGCTCACCAAAAGGGTGTTGATACTGTTTCAAAGGGAAATAATTTGACAGATCAAACTGCTAAGCAAGTTGTAGAAGGACTTTGTCCAAAACTGCATGTGATGTTATCACAATAATCTAATACTGATGATGTGCTTGATTTTAAGAAAGTATCAGCTTTCCAAGCTGAAGCATCACAGGAAGAAGTTTAGTGGTGGCTTAAAGATGGATGCAGTAAATCTGCTGATCGGTTATGGTGACATCCAGATGGATGACTGCTGGTGCCTGCCTCCTTGCTACCTTACCTTTTAAGGGCATGTCATTTACCAGCCCATGCAGGTGAAACAGCATTATTTAATCAAATTACCCAAAGTTGGTATGTCCCTCATGTCTCTTCTTTGATCATTCAGTAATAATTGTACAGTACATTTAAAACACTTCAGCAAAAATGCAAATATTAAAGCTGCATGTTTACTACCACCTTGGGGACCTTTTGTTAATATGCAGATGGATTTTGTCCAAATGCCAAAGGTCCATACTTTACAATTTATTCTTGTGTAGTTTGTATGTTTTCTGCATGGGTGGAAACTTATCCATACCACAAAGCAGATTCTGAAAATGTTATTAAAAAATTATTTTTGAATTTATTCCTAGGTTTGGTGTACCTTGTACTATCAGTAGTAATCAGGGAACACATTTTAACAATACTCTGTCAAAACAATTATGTAATTTCTTTAATACTAAGATGAGTCTTCACTGTCCCAACCATCCACAGTCATCGGATTAATAGAAAGGGTCAATAGGACCCTTATAAACTAAGGTAGCAAAGATCTGTGCTGATACAAATTTTAAATGGCCATAGGTCCTCCCCTTAGAATTAATGAGCATGAGGAGTACATTAGATATTACAAGGAAATTGAGTCCCTTGTGTCAAATGAGGAATTGACAGTAACTAATGATGTTATATTGTCTTACTGCACAAAACATATTCATTTCTTACAGCAGTACCACAGCACTGTACAAGAAGCTCTTCCACAACCTCATGACCAGCCTTGCCACCAACTACGGCTCTGTGATTAGGTTTACATTAAAATCTTACAAAGAAAGACAGAACTGTTTAAGTTTGAAGTGGAAAGACCATTTCCAGATCCTGCTAATTATCCATACTGCAGTTCACTATCCAGCTTTACCAACTTGGGCTCATTCATTGCATTATAAAAAGACTTGTCTTGTAAAGGCCTCAGATGAATCATCTTTATCAGTGAAGGAAGATCAAAAGATAGAGGATGAACCATCTGGCCTAGTGAAGGATTAAAAGAGAAAATCAACTCAAAATGTAGTCCATGATGAATCCAGTGACAGCTAGTACTTCTATTTTGTTTTTGTTGCTGTCTCCTCTTACAAACTGGTTAAGGGAAAATAGTTTCCTGCTTTTTATTTTTTTTTTGACAATATGCTATGGACTTAAATGTAACAAACTGTTGGGTGTGTTCACTTATACTTCATAATTTTAAGGCAGTGATTCCTATGATTCCAATCCCTGCATCACAAGTGAAATTTGAAAAGGAATTTAGTTATACTAACTTAAATTGGTGAAATGTGACTGACTTTTCAAAGCTGTGTCTCTCCAGCTTGTGACAACAAATTGTGGAAACACATGTTATACTGTTATGTTATACAGAAATGGAAATGCACCAGTGGGAGCAAGCAAATGCAATGGCACTAGCCATGAAAGTGTGTTGAACTATTTACACTTAAAAAGCTATGGCTGGGGGCATGGCTTGGACATGATAAAGTCTTATTACTAAAGTTGTGCTGAGTGTGCCTACTCCTGGTTCTGGATGTTGTTTTATAGGCTATATCATCCCTGCTATTCAACATTTTGAGAAACGTCCAGCAGGATGACTGAGAAATACATGTGCAATTCACTGGGCAGAACAAATATTTTCAGTCATTACTCCTGGGTATGGAGTACAAATGGCAGTTCTTGAAATGACCATGCTTTCTCAAATTCTTCAGGAAGCAGCAAACCATACTTCACATGAATCAAGATAGCAAATTGAGAAATGACTGACATTTGAACTGTGGTACTATAAAACCATCTTGCACTTAGTAAAATGCTAGCTGCCAGGGGTGGGGGGTCATGTAACCTGATGGGAAGTTGATCTTTTTCCTATATTAGTGACTATCATGATGAACAAGAAAAGTTGGCTAATTTCATGGAGCAAAGAGCCAAGGATTTGAACAGTACAACTAAACTGTGGACACATTTTGGATGGTTAAGCAGTGCATTTGGCAACTTAGGAGTCAGCATATTACACATTATTATTACAATAATTGGTATTATTATTTTGATTGTTTTGATAGTTTATGTTCTAAAAGCTGTAATTACAAAATGCTTGACCTCACCTTGAATAATGAACTTAAAGTAAATGAAAATTAAATCACTGTAGATGATGAATACTATGACGATGAGGCATATTTCGTCAAGTTAAGAAAAATTAAAATTTAATTGTGTGTGTTCCATGACACTTATAGTGTCTAATTGGGAGGACTCTTATGAAAAATATTATGTCTCATGTTTATTCTTCACTAAATACATATTAACTTGTAGTTTCTTCACAAATGAGTCAGATAAAATGTTTATGATGTGTCTATATCATAAAGACGAAACGTCAAAAGAGCGAACGCTCTTACACCGACCACAAATAATCGAAGCTGCAAAACCTCAAATGGCCACTACAGCAATTTTTTTTTCCCTGGGGAAAAAAAAAATTGCTCGGCCAAAAAAAAAAAAACAAATCTAAACACAGACCCCCTACTTAAATAAACCAACCCCAAGATTGCACTACAGTGGAAGCAATGGCAAAGCCCCGACAATGGCCCAGCATTTTTTCCCTGGGAAAAGAATCACTGTTGTGACCATTCCAGGTTTTGTAGCTTTGATTATTTTGGGTTGATGAAAGAGCGTTTGCTCTTTTTATGCTTCATCTTTATAATATAGACCTGTTTATGATATGTTTATGTTAAAGGATAGCTGAAAAACAGATGTATAATTATGCAAGCTATATTTTCATTTTAGTAGTAGCCTTATATTTTAAGTGCCTTCCAGCTTACATTCTCTCTATTAGTAATTATAGTCTACTGACAGAAAAATGAAGGCAAAGTAAGTGCTGAAGGAGTTAATGGATGTTATGTTATGTTCTGTTTAAAATGTAGTTTTAGAAAGTTAATGAATTGTGTCAGGTATCCATGGAAGCCAGATTAGTCAATAGTATGCTCCTGCATTCCCTGGCTGGAAGATGAGTCTTTGCAAGGATATCTGTGAGGTAGTGTGCACTGGTACTAAATGTTACAAATTTTAAGGACAATAACTTTTAAAGCAAGTGGTCTATGTTTTAAAATGCATATTTGTGAAGTATCCACATGAAGCTCTAAGCAAAAATCATGAGAACTAAAAACATTTTAAAATGTGCTGATATGTTAAAAGTAATGCAACATCAAAGTTTTGCATGCATGAAATTAATAAGAAAGTGTATGTATATATATATATATATATATATATATATATATATATATATATATATATATATGTATATATATAAAAAACATGTTTTTCTTTGTTCTTTGAGACTAATCTGAAAGTTTTGCCAAGCAGTCTCTCAGCACTGTTTATGAAATAAACAATTGCTTTGCACATCCTGAAGCATCATTCTTGACTGATTCAAAAAGGTAAAACTCTTTCTTATTTAATTTGTACTATAACACTACTTAAACATCAGTAAGTTCTCATAAACAGCACCCTCTCTGGATTTGAACTACCATACCAGTGAATTAGCAGCACACAATTGAGATTGCTATCAGTATTTGCCACAGATACAGACATATGAAAGGTAAAAGGAAGAGTAGATTACATATAAGGAAGATGTGAGATTATATCAAGTCACATTAAAACTGCAACAGCAACAACCTCTGAAAGCTGTCCATTGAATTTGCCAGTAGATATGTGAATGAATATGATCTTAATAACAGTTAAGCTGATATTTCCTCACAGACTATAAAACAAATATTTGCAACATTGCAAGTGTTTCCATCTCTTTATTTTGTGAGCATCATTCCCTTACCTATGATTTTCTAGCAATAGCACTATCTTATTTGCATTGTTATTGATCCATATGTCACTGAGTAAAGTACATTATTAGAATTGCAGAAGAATTGTTACTCAGAGGCACAGAGTGTGGTCATAAACAATTCATAAAAATGATAGGAATATTGTCCTCCTAACTCAACTCAGACAATATAATCTCAGAATTTAGTGTTGAGTCTCTTCTCCCTGACATAACCTTGATAGGTCGACATTAAAGAGGACAGACTATGAAACCCTGATTGTTCCTACATCAGAATAATCATTCACACTTGTGAGTCCTTAACAAGTAACACTTCTCAGTACTTCTCCTTACAGAGGTAAGGTGTGTGCATACAATCATGTAGGTGATTACACCATGTTTTCATTCCCTGAACATAGTGCAGATTTTGTAATTCATGAATGCTAATGAGTTTGCACCTCATCTGCATATTCATTGTGCCCAGAAGGCTGAATCTGTTTTATATTAAGGTAATCATGAGAAAAAGAAATAGTGTTGTGGTAAGGCAAACTGTTTGGATCCATAGAGCTCTATGCTGCTATTTGTTTGAAAAATGTGTTTCTAGTTTCACAACTGATGATGCAAAGGTATGACTTTTTTTTTTACAAAATGCCCCGACTAGTTTGGGGGGGGGTCCTGCAAATATGCTACCACTGACTAAAACTGAGGAATTTGTGTCCACTGTCATAAATCCTGACACCTCAGCAGATGATTTACACAGAATCACTGATGTTGGTTTTGACATGGAGGAAAATGCCAGTGTGTACACTGCTGAACTTCCAAACATGCAACACAGTTAAAAGATACACACTCATTTCTTTGATGTTAGACTTGCCCTTATGTATCTCTCCACAACAATCCTCCACCAATGATGATGACTGTGTCCTGTCCTCTATACAGTTTTCATTTACATATCTTGCATATATGTGTGGGAAAGTGAAATGCTTGCTGCACATTATAGATCAAAGTCTATAGCTGGATATTGCAGACATCAGTCATACATTATCATTAACATTACTGTACACAGAATAGATGTTTCATCCTAGGGACATATAACTACTTGCATATAGGACTAAGCAGTTTTTGTACTCTCTTTTCTTTTTTCAAATAGGTTCCACACTTACCTTGGGCCTCCATGACATACTGTTCCTTTGGAAAGGCACTCAAGATGAGTTGGACGATTTCATAGGTTACCTGAATAACACTACAACATTCTTGAAATTCACCAACAAGGTGGACAGAAACACCATTGACTATCTGGATTTATGATTATACATCAAAGACGGGAAGGTAGAATCCAAGTTATACAGGAAGAAGACATATAGCAATACATTTTTACACTATGACAGTTGCCACCCTTATTATGTAAAGAAGAACGTAGCCAAAGGCCAGATGATTAGGGTGTCATGCATAGTTAGTGAGGACAACAGATTCCTGGAAGAACTGGAGGTACTAATTGACTTGTTTGTCCAACAGGGCTATCCTACAGATTTACTTACCACAGCTAAACAGGATGTTATTGAAAGAAGGGCCACAGATTTTAGGTCTATTTTGTTAGACAGCCAAAGGGATGTAGAGAATAGTAATATTCACAAACACAAAGTGAAGGATGTTCAAACATGTATGGTTTTACAACACAACACCACAGCCATTGAAGTTAAAAACATCATTCAATGGACATGGCAAAGTGTACTTCCCACAGACATGCTAGACACATTAGGAAAGTATCCCCTTTTTATCAACAGTAGGGGTTTGAATATTAAAGAACATTTGGAAAGAACATCTATGCCTATTGGTCAAAGGCCTGCTAGGATGGCTAAATGTGGTAACTGTAAAGCATGTAAATACATTAATGATGGCCCATATGTTCAAGTGGGCAATTTTAAGAGGTCTTTGAGGAGTCCTGGTCATTGTAATTGTAATACCAAAATGGTTATATACACGGCTAGTTGTTTATCTTGTCCAGCTTTCTATATTGGTATGACCACAAGAAAGTTGAGACAAAGAATTATGGAACACAACAGGGACATCAAAAACAAGAAATGAATTCATTATATAACCATAGTAAAGACTGTATTAACTACAAGAAATTTTTATTTTTTGTCATAGACAGACTATACACCAAAGAGTTTGGTGGTGATTATAAACCCATTTTAGAAGTCAGGGAATGCTTGTGGCAAATACGATTAGACGCAAGAAGTGCACCTGGCATCAATGACACCCTATCTCTAGCATGTATATTGAAACACAAGGCAGCTTGTATTTAATAGATAGAAATAATAGAGTATTCTTGACTTTCAATCAGATGTACGAGTTACATGTGCATATATGTATATTTTTACACTACATATTTTGCATTTTTTATATATATTTACATATACACATTTTTTATATTTTTTTATATATTTACATTATATTAATTGATAAATATGTTTTAAATGTATGTTTTGAGTTTAGCTATTGAAATAACATTTGCCATGTTATTATTTACTGAGTATTTGGTGTTTACATACAAAATGTATACAACAATTACACTAATGACAGTTAAGGGTTAAAATCTAAAAGTTCAAAGGATAGATTCATTGTAACCAATTACCTTTTGATTTTAGTGTTAATTGAAATGTTTATTTAAAGGTTGTGATTAGATGTGAAAAACTGACTCTGAAGATGCCCCACATGGATGAAAGTGCTTAGTCAGTTATATGTTATAGTTAAATAAAGTCTTGGTGGTTTTACCTTGGTATCACACAATATTTGAAGCCCTTGTTAGAGGGTATTCATTTGAAAATTCAGGATGCTACTCAGTTTCTAAATATTTTACAGGATGCACAGCTGGAAAATGGATATGTGTGTACTGTTAATATTAAGGCATTGTATACTAATATCCCACATTCGGCTGGACTAATGGTGTTAGAATATGGGTTGGATAGAATACCTTTATACAGTCCTGGTTTTAATACCGTTTTGATATGCTTAACAGAACATGTGCTAAACAAAATTTATTTTATTTTAATGGAGAATGTTTCTTACAGTTGAAGGGTACAGCAATGGGGGCATCCATTGTTCCTATTCATGCAGATTTGTTTATGTTTTTTGGAAGACCAGCTTATATATGATGTCAGTTATAATATCTACCAAGATGCCATAGATATATGGTGTACATATTTTGAAGATTGCTAGATAGTTTGGAAATCTGATGTGAATTATTTGTATGAATTTGTATGAACAATATCTACAATCTATCTAACAAGTGAGGATTGCAATTTAGTCTTAACTTTGATCTTATGAACATTTCCTTTTTTGGATGCATTGGTGGTAAAAAAAAATTGGCGTTACTTTATTGACTTCTCTTTTTGAAAAGAATTGCATTTGAATTATTTTCTGGAAGCTACTAGTTGTCACCCTCCCCCATATTTAATTAAGAACATTCCCAAATCACAATTTTTTTAGGGTTAGGAGAATCTGTTCCTCTAAAGATCAATTAGAACAATGTGAGTTAGACGTGTTTCAAAGGTTTTATTACTCAGGGATATACGTTTTGTGATATCCAAACAGCCTATAATTCTATGCGGTCTATTGAGAGATCAGAATTATTAAAATATGGTAGAAAAAAAGGGCAGATAATTCTTTGTTTGGTGACCAGTTCTGGTAGTAATTCTTCAACCTTTCAAATTTTGATTGGTAAACATTGGGATATTCTTTTATCTGATGATAAGATGGCAGGATTGATACCATCATTGTGTTTCTTTTCATATAAACAAGGCAAAACAATAGTTAATCCTTTCAATCATTACAAGAAGATTGTCAAGTCCATTTTTGAGGGACAACAACTTATAGAATATGGTGGGATGCTATCCTTGTTGACATTGTTCTGCCTGCAAAATAGTCAAGAATTCCAAAACTTTTTCATCTTCTAATACTACTTTAAAATGGTTGGTTTAATTGGCTGTTTGTAGTTGGTCAGCCTTCTATGTGGGAAATACTTTTTGACAATTTAAGACTTGTATCTTTGAACAGTTGAGTGATATTAAAAAGTTGTCATTCTTATCTCTTTGTATAAACATACTGTAAGACATTCTGCTGCTACTTTTAGGTTTATAGCTATAGACAGAAAATGTTATTGTAGCTTTAATAAATTTGGTTGGCATGATATTTTAAATAATAAGGCGCATATTTGGATTATCTAATTGGGTGCACTATTTTCTCCTAGAATAAATGATGCTTTGTAATTGGATTTGTAAGCATTTGGGGAGGGGTTATTATTTATTTATTTATTCAATTGTGTGGGATTTATTGCAAAAAACTGGTTTGCTTTATATTAAATTAAATTAAACTAATTTTGGTTCACTGACATTAGAGTGCTGGCCATTTTTGTTTTATTTTTGCCTTGTTGACTATTTTGGCCTTGCACTCTTCCATATTTGCATGGAATCCATTCTTGAGTTCAGATTGCCAATCTTCCCATTCAAGTCTATTTTAATGTGAATGTTGTTTATGTGATAGGTGTGCAAGAGATAATGTTTTCCAGACTGTGCAGTAATACATCTTTTGGCATTCAGCATTAGACTGTTATACTATCACAATCAGTTTGTCAGTGTTAGACATTTTAAAGAATCTAAGTGTCTTCAGGGAAGTTGATGTTGGCTCCAGGCTTGCAATCATCCATGAACCTGACCAGCCAGAGGCCTTTGATGCCCAATCTGACATCAGAGGCATAGATGCCAAATGAAAGTGGTCTCAAAACACAGCTCTCAGATGTACCACTGCTGACACATCTCTTGGAAGGTAGTATGCCATCCATTCTAACAGACTGACATCTATCAAGTGAACCAATTGGCAGTCTAAATGATTATGATGGGGTTTATAATAAGTTTGACCAGTTAGTTTATGAGACCTGAGTAGGTTATAGTGTCAAAAGCTTAGTTAAGTCAAGGTAAGCTAGTTGCATGGTGTTACACTCAGCTAGTGCTTCTGTGGCTCTTTCAAAGAAGTTGACTGCATTTAATAGTCATGATCTATTTTTTCAAAGCCTAATTGTTTAGGGTCCAAGGAATCTAGGTTCCCTACAACCCTATTTATGAGGTCCATGATACTGCTTGCCATTACCTTGCAAATGATGTTGGAGAGAGTAATACAGTTATAGCTACCATGGTCCATAATAGAGCCTCACTTTTGGTAGGGAGCTGCTAAAGATGCTGTCCAGGCTTCTGGTATGCATCCAGTGGATTGACTGAGGCTACCTAATTTAATGAAAGGAGATCTGACTGAGGGTGTTTCACAATGACTAGAAATCATCTCAGTATGTTATCTGTAACCATAAGCCTGCTACGTTTGGTTCTATACAATGCATTTAGTGTCCTTCAGAAGTAATTACTGTGGGTAAATCAATGTATAGTTTGTACTTGGGAATTTTGGGGTGATAAACTGGAGAAATTGGAGATGAATATATCTACAAGTATGTTAGCTATATCCAAAGGGTATGAATGCTTGTTGCCATTAAAATAAGCTTAGTGCAATACCAGGTATTATTTCTCAGGTTCCTTAAATAATTAAAAGATATCTGATGCAAAACTATTATCTTATAATTAAATATATATGATTTGATTTTTCTCTGTAAGTTATTTGCTGAGCTGTTTGAAGAAGATTATAACATGCTGAGTTTTTGTTCTATTCTTTATTATCATGGGTTTTTTCCTTGTTGTTGTAGTTTGGTTATAGTTGAGTTCTACCCCCAAGAGTTAGTTTTTAAACCTGGCAGTATGTTTAGGTGAAAGATAACATGAGCTTCTTTGCAAGAGTGTAGATAAGGGTATAAACACTGGTGTATGTGCTGATATTAGCTATCATGTTATCAAAGAGTAGTAGACTGTTGATCCATCTCAAGTCATAATCCAGTGCAAGAAAATTGGCCTTAGAAAAATCTGTAAAGAATTATATTTTATCAGTGTCCTCTACTGTGACAGTATGGTAATTAAAACAACATTATGACCTAATTTAAACAGTGAGAGTATGATAGTGTGAGGAGTAGACAAGAGCTTGTGTTTTTGAAGATAAGCTTGAAAAAGTCATTTCATTTAGAGGGAGATGGTGCTACTCTTGTTTATTCATTTATTCATTCATCCGTTATCAGTCTTTCCCTAAAAATTCTATCATTAGCTATAATATCCCAGTGTTTTTAAATAACTTGTTTTACCTTACAAGTATTTAAACCATAGGTTAAAGTAAACCTATTCCTATCCTTTCGATTCCCTTTCACTTTCTCTCTATATTTCAAAGCATTCTCCCAAGAAGACTGGACTGTTATTTAATTTGCTTGCACTTTAAGTTTTCCATATCCTCTTTTAACAAAAAATTCCATTAAATTATCAACTCTATTGTTAAATGTTTCTGCTTCACTATATAGCCCTTTTTAGTCTCAAAAACTGTGACGTATGTATATTATCTACCATATGTTTTGGATGATAACTATTTTTTTGTAATATAGAATTTCTATAGTATGTTTTCCTAAACATTGCTGATGTTAGCATCCTATTCAGAGACTTCTGGATCCAAACATCTAGAAGACTCATAGTAATAAGATCAAATTGGATATCATGTTTATTTCCAAACCTGTCATTATTCAGAAAAAAAATAACAGTTCGTCCAACTGATCTACTTGTTCATCTCAAACCATCAACAGTCATCTAGAGACCTAAACAAGCAAGTTCTCCATCCAGCATATTTATTGTTCCCTGAGTTCCAGATTTATTCCTTCTCAAAAAATCCTATGAACAACCCCACATAAATAGGAACAAAATTACCACCCATAGCTGTCTCACATAATTGAAGACAACATTCATCTAAACAATGCATCATATTTTATGTCAGGACATGATGTCACAAATCTAGTAAAAACTAATTTAAAAGTCTTTTATATATACCATGTTTATTAAAAAAAACTCTTTACTCCTTCCATATCTTTCCAATGGGGTACTCTTATATAATGAATTGATATTCAACTTTACTGAATAGGAAACATTTTGGGCCATGTGTCCCTTTAAATTCTTCGGGCAGGATTCACGAAGGCTTGCACAGAGTCTAAGAGTAGTGTAAGACTCCATGCAGCCTTCGCGATCCAGGAACTGCCCTAAAGTCCATGTAAGAGACCAGCTAAAACGTCTCTTACACGGAGTGGGCGTGGATATACTAATCACCTCACTTGCAGCCGAATAGCATGCAAATGAGGTAGATTAGCAATCCAGGAAGCCAAAAGCAGCCCGTGTAAGAGCCGTTTTAGCTGCAGAAATGTACTCAGTTGACAACTGAGTACGTTTCTGCAAAAAACACAATGAAGCCATGTCAGCTCCAAATAAAGGGTGCATATGTGTCAGGCAGCATGCCAATGGCCAAATATGTGGCTATTGGCAAGGTACCCCGATGCAAATATGAGAAATAAATTTATTTTTTTTTCGGCGATCGCCGATGTTTAAACGCAGCTCAGCCCCGCGCAAATGGGCTGCTCTATATAAAACATAAAAATGAAGGTTATAAACCCACAAATGTGGGTTTTATGCAATACATGGATTTACATTGCAGGGACCAGCAGACCAAAAACAACATGGCCACCGTTTAGTGGTTGCTAAGGGGGGAAGCTGAGTCTAAGACATGTAACTAAGCATTAGTAGGCAATCTGATGCAAATGAGTGTTAGGATACTGAATTCCACTGTCACATAGCAAATGAACACATTCTGAGTAGTATAAGAGTTACATAAGGGGGAGGATGAGTAGGAGATAGGTGATATCACAGGGGGGAATGGCAGAAAGAAATGCAGTTCATTGGAGGTCAGTGTTACATGACAGATGTCAGACACATATCATGGAAAGAGGAGTGCCACAACATAAGCATGGGAAAGTCAAGAAATGGAAGGTGTACACTGTTGCCTACACCAAAGTTTCTTGCTGGGTGTGCATGCGCACGTGTGCGCGCCATGAAGCGCGAGTAGGACAGTGTGCGCGCGTGTAAGGCAGACTGAGCATGTAGGAGCCTGTTGGTAGATGTTTAACACTGTTTGCGCTGGTGTGCGCGCATTTTAACCTGAATAAGCAGATTCTGAACCGTGTAAGCATGTGTGCGTGCATGTAAGCCACTGTGAGCATGTTTCTGCTGGTATGCACGCTGCTCCCCCCCTGAGGAAACAGAAAGGAAAAAGGAAGCAACAGAATTCGTAGGAAGCTAGCAGGGAATACTGCTGGAGCTAGCAGGTGAAAACAATTAGAAGCAGGCAATTACACAGGCAGAATAGTAGCCCAGCCCAGCACTGAAAACTCTGCAAACAGCAGTGCAGGATGTTTCTCTCAAGAGACACTGCAAGACAGGAGTAAGCTATTAGAAGTGAAAACTGAAAAAGCTGAACTCAGAGCAGAAATGTTAGGGGCTGCCATAGCTGTCATAATGAGACATAGGCGACTTGCTGAGGGTGGTGACAATGCAGATGGTGCCAGACAACCCACAGTGAGGAGACAGAGAAGAGTGTACAGGCCCAGGGTCACCTACCATGGGTTACATGAGCTGGAGATAGTAGAGCTATAGAGTGGACAAAGAGCTCCTGCAGCAAATAGTTGAGCTGTGCAGGCCACGCCTCACACACAGAACCAACAGAGGGGAACCCATCCCAGTGGAAAGCAAGGTATGTGTTGGCCTAAGAATACTAGCAACAGGTACCTTCCAAAGACCAACTGGTGATATGATGGGGATATCACAGGCATCAGCCTCCAGGG
Organism: Protopterus annectens; assembly: GCF_019279795.1. Classification (NCBI taxonomy): domain Eukaryota; kingdom Metazoa; phylum Chordata; order Ceratodontiformes; family Protopteridae; genus Protopterus; species Protopterus annectens. Next base: position 1,908,135,248 of record NC_056735.1, read on the forward strand.
TACTGCACCAGTTCCTAGATGCCATGTCAGCACATGTCGGTGATCATGTATATTTCCCCAATGCCCGTGAGGTATTGGCCAGCAATATGCGTCTCTTCCAGCAAATAGCGGAATACCCTGAGGTAGTGGGTGCAATAGACTGCACGCACATACGCAACAAAGCACCAGCCGGTGAGCGGGGTAGGGCCTACATTAACCACAAGGGCTTCCCCTCCATCACATGCCAGGTTGTGTGTGATGCCCAGGGCATAATAATGAATGTGTGTGCTGGCTGCCCTGGGAGCTACCATGATTCCCACATCTGGCATTTGACGCAGCTGTACCAGACATTTGCCAATGGGGACATCCCACACAGACACCTAGTGGGGGATGCAGGTTATGCACTGGAGCCGTGGCTGATGACACCCATCAGAAATGCACACACACCTGAACAGGAACGCCATAATGAGGCACACACACAAACACGTAATGTAATAGAGCGTGTGTTTGGGCTGCTCAAGTCATGGTTCCAGTGTCTGGACACATCTGATGGAGCCTTGCAGTACACACCAACTACATGTACCCAAATTGTCATGGTATGTGCTATGCTACATAATATGATCTTGTGAAAACAGCTGAAACAGGACCAGCATAGGGCTGGGCCAAACAGCCCCCCACCATTGCCAAGGCCATCACAGGCAGAGCGTGACTCGGAGGAGGAACAACCTGAGCCTGCCCCAGTAGGCAGAAGGAGGCGTGCCCAGTATGCCCTGGCCTTGGCAAAGAGGCAACGCATAGCACATACACTGTCTCAGTAGGAACTCTGGGAATGATACCCCCTCTGACTCACTCAAATAATAACAGGGATGCCTAAAATGACATGACCTGCTCACAAACATGTACAGAGAGTGTAATATGTGCATCCGACAGAGGCAGCCCTGCAGCACCACCTGAGGCATGAATGCCATGTGTTAAGTAATGTAACACCATGTACTATATGCACACCTGAGGACCGTGACTAACATCCTACCCTCACCAAGCATCATGCCACAATATGACAATGAGATGATCAATTGCAATAATTGGCTGAAGTATTGCAGTTAGTCAAAGGGGATCCAATGTTTGCCAGCCTGGGATGACATGCTGAGCATGACATGATGCTCCACCCTCTAGGACTGGTATGCACCTATCAGTGCAGGCCGTATGGATACTGGCAAAGGCTGTTGTTACCCACAGCGTGCCCTGAATAGGTAAGGCTCAAAACACAAACCTACCTCCATAGGTATCAGAAGGGATAAGAACCTAGATGTAATGCTACCCAATGCCAGAAGTCTAAACAGCAAGATGCATGCAGTCTAAACTCATCCAGTATGGAGAATGTTGATATCTGTGCTGTAGCAGAAAACTGGGTCAAGGCTCACAACAGCACCCTAACACTACCAAGTTACACCACATACTGTGCTGTACAGCCTCAAAACATGGAACAAGCTACAAAAGGAGGGTGACTAGCAATAATTGTCAAGGATAAGCACACCCCCATGTTGGTACCACAACAAGAAGCAGCATGGACTAGCCATGGTCAAGTAACAGTGGCTAAAACTGCCTCCCAGTTTATAGCCTGCTACAGACTACTGTCACAACACCAGGAACTGCACCTGGCCTATGTTGGAATACATGAATATATCAAGTCCTCCAAACCACATTATATTGGGTGACTGAAAATACCCAGACATAGACTGGGAGCATTATACTAGCTCCAACACTGTAGGACAAAAGTTCATAGAATCCATAAACCAAAATGCCCAGGAACAACGTACCACTCCCACAAGAGGGGTAAGCATACTGGATGTGATAATGAGCAACATGGGTACTGGATGGCAAGATGAGAAGTGTATTGCTCACTGGTAAGACCAGACCATAGAGTAATCACACTGGATATACACATCCTGACCACAGTCCCTGGCCAGAAAACCACAGTGAAAAACATGTGTAAAGAAAAGGTTACACTCCTCCAAACTGATGTGGAATCCATTAAAGGCCCTGTGCAGGTGCAAAATATGGGCCACACCTCAGAACCTGTTATACAGGCATTCCATGAACACTGCCAGGAATGCTTGGATTATGCAATCCTAAATTAAAACAAGACACAATGCCATACACGCAGGCATCTGGCATGGTGGACTCCAGCCATTACCAAACCATGCAAGAGAATGAGGAAGCTACTACATGATAGAGCAAACATAAAAAGAAGTAATCACTGATCAGTAGTATGGCAATAAAATATGTCCACACATACAATCCACTAAGGCCAGCTACAACAAGTTGAATCTGTGAATCTTGAGGCAATGTTACACCTGCCCCAAGTACACAGACAACCCTCAACTCCCCCCAAGAAATACAAATATATGTGAAAGATGCAACCATTTATCCAAACTGGAGGCTGAGCTCCCTCAACTCAGTACTCCCAAAACTAGTCAGGAGGTGAAGGTAACCACACACACCACAAACCCAGTCCCACATAGACCTATCACAACTGCAAACCAAAGACATAAACACAGAAAAACATTCCCGGAGGCCTGAATTACAAACACACCACACCAACAGAGGCCTCCAAAGCAGACACCCAATCAAACAACCTCCAAACATAGCACATGCAACATATAGTACACAAAGCAGGTGTGCCAAACAGTCACAGGCCAGAAGGAGAAACAACATGCCTGATACAGTTGTAATAGGTGACTCCATAGTGAGACACGCTGCTGTCCCGCACACCAGACTGAACAAGGGAAAGGGTACAGTAAGCTGCCTGTAGGCTGCTACAATACACCACATAACACAAGTATGCAGGCCACCCCAAAGCAAGTAGAAATATGATGCAGTCATAGTCCATGCTGGTGTGAATGACCTGAGAAGTACCTCCCCGGACTACATGAAAAGAGACATAGATGAGCTCTCCGATTATGTAGTCCAGGCCGGTATGACACTGACCGTTTGCAGCATCCTACCCTCACCAAGAATGATGCCACAGTACAAACACAGAATGATCAGTTATAACAAGTGGCACAATTACTGGTGTCATTCCAAGGGGATCCAATGTCTGTCTGCTTGGGATGTCATGCTTGACAAGCCACGCAGCTGTTCCAGGGATGGCTTGCACCTGTTATCCCTGGGCGTCTGGATATTGGATAAGGCTTTTGCCACCTCCATAGAGCCTTTTGTAGGCAAGGTTGAAAAGACTAACCCACCACCCTAGAAAATATAAGTGGAAAGAAACATAAGGGTAATGCTGACCAATGCCAGATGTGTAAACCTCAATATGCATGCTCCTGAGGCCCTCCCCAGTATGGAGAACATTGATGTCTGTGCAGTGACAGAAACCTGCTGCAAGCCTCCTGACAGCACACCAGCACTACCAGGTTATACCACATATCATGCGTTATGGCCCCCAAACCTGGAACAAAACATAAAAGGAAGGTGATTATCCATATTCAGCACAGACACACATACGTCCAGGTAAATGACAATGCACAAGGCATTGGAGTCCACCCATGTGCAACTAACCGTAGGCAAGACTGCTGTACAGTCTGTAGCATGCTACAGACCACACTCTCACACACAGGAACCCCACCCAGCCTTCCTGAAGACACTGGACAGTATGAATATCCCACCAAATACCAAACAAGGTGCTCACAAATTACCACATAGGTGGTAAACCATTATGTATGGAAGGAGTAATCAGGGACCTAGGGACACAAGTGGACAGTAACCTGTTATGTGACACTCACATTGCCAATGTGGCTAGGAAGACTGTCTATATTGGACACCGTATCATGAAAGGATTCACATCTACATCAACAGAGGTCATTGTGCCCCTATACTGTTCTCTTATCAGACCCATAATCTAGTACTGCCTCATTTGGGATGTACCTTACCTGACACCTGCAGCAGTTAGAAAGACCTCAAAGGTACCTCACCAAGAGGATAAAGGGTCTCAAATATATGTCATATGCTGCCTGGCTGTAGACACCCCAGCTGAATGCAGTCACATACAGCCTACACAGAGGCATTGTATGTCTGTTGTACAAGGCCATGTCCAACACAGGAGTAATGGACATGCTCCACCCCAGAAAACTCAAAGCCATCGGAGCTGTGAGAGTGAGAGATGTCAACCTCAACACATAATGAAATAGGATGTGCTGGAGGGACAGATACATAACCCAGAGGCTCCCACACCCTGGAACAGAATCCCACTCCATGTTAGGCAGAGCCCCTCACTGACACTCTTCAACAGGAATCTTGCCAAGTGGATGGATGATCGTACATTTACACTGGGGGTCTTCACTGTGTCACATCCAGACAGAGGCACAGCAAAGCAAATCATAAATGGCCATAATATTCACATAGCAAGGGGTGGCGAAAGCCACACACACTCTGGCTAGGCTTACAAATGCCCTAGGGTGGACAGCCTAGTATGAACTTATGAACCTATGAAGATACAAATTGTACAGGACACTAAGGATAATCCCAAGACTTCCTCAATTGATGGTAGGAACCATGTTGGGAATTCACAGATATGCTCTGAATCACACAAATATTACAAACAACATACCAAACACACACGCATATTGCCAACATACATCCTGACAGATGCAGTACAAAACCCCCCGCCCACAGAATGCAAAATATCTATCCCAGTAGACTGCTGGCCCCCTGACATTGCAGATGCTGAGGTAACAGCCAGCATCTACAAAGCAAAACACACAGCAGCAATGGTATGAGATGGTGTCCTGGGCTGAGTCCAACATGGACTCCAAGAAGAATGGAATGCCAAATCACACTACTGCTCAATGTCAGCCTTACCACAGGATATGTACCCCAAGAGCAGTGTACAACAACAGTGGTCGTTCTCAACAAAGGTATTGCCTGAATGGATACTGAAAACTACCACCCCAGAATCCTGAGAAGCTTGGTCTGCACAGCTATGGAAAGGATCAGCATGTACCGCAGACATAAAGATATTGGGGACCTACTGACACTGGACCCTACCCAGTGTGGCTTTCTTAAGTGCAGATCCTGCCCCTGAACATGTTTGACTCATTTGAAACAGTCATTAAGGTCATTGATGTGGGCAATGTGGTCCACACAGCAAAGCTGGACCTTGCAAAGGCTTCCATACAATACCCTATGTGTTCATTATAGATATGCTCATCAGCTTAAATATAAACCCCTATGTCAGTAGAGGGGTTGCAAACCAGACCAAGGACAGAACTGACATGGTCAGACATGCTGCAGCCATGTCAAACTACAAACCAGATATAACTGGCATCCCACAAGGCTTGGTCCTGGGACCTCCCTCGTTTGGTATATATGTCCCATAGGTACAGGCCAACATGGAAGGACTGTGTCTGAACATGTTTGCAGAGGACTACAAACTACTCACCATATCTGACCCTCCAGCTGACACAAGCATCCCACAAAAGCGCCACATAGAAACAGACAACTGGTGCCATAGCCATGTCAGCAAGCTAATTGCAGAAAAGTGTATAGTCAACCCCCGTGGATATACAGTAAGTGCCCACCAATTACCACATAGGTGTTAACCCATTACATACTTAACATGTAATGAGAGACCTGGGGACACAAGGTGATAGATATCCTGCATTGGACAAACATGTGGCTGTAGTGTTTACAGAAACATACCATATACCCACCTAATCATGAAGGTTGTTAGATCTAGATAAGGGGAGGTCATTGAGGCTCTGCAGTCATCCTTCATCAGCGTTACAATTGACTACAATAGCCCCTGTGGGATGTACCTCAGCAGACAACTCCATCAACTGTAAAGTCCCCAACAGTACCTCACCAGGAGTATCAAAGAGCTTGAACAGATGCCATGTGTTGCTTGATTAAACAAACTGCAGCTACACACACTGCCATACTGCCCACCCAGAGGCAAGCTGTGCCTGATGTATAAAGCCATGTCCAAGCTGGAATCAATAAACATGCTGCACCTTGTACAATCTGAATGGCAGTGAGCTATGCACATGAGAGACCTGATCCCCAGCACTGACATACATAGGACAAGCTGTACTGCATGATCCATAACACAGAAGCCACCCCCACTCATGAGTAAACTCCCAGTACAGGTTATCCATAGAGTCACTCATCGATTCTCCTCAAGAGGAATCTTGATGAGTGGATGGGAGATGGTAGGTTTACCCTGGGTATCACTGTTATGTCACAGGTAGATGGAGGCACAGTATACTAACCATGACATATGTCATGGCATACTCCACTTACAATGTGTGTCGAAGGACAAACACACTCTCCGACTAGCATTAGAAATGGCCTAGAGCACATCGCTAGTGTTTGCAAATGTACACCTATGTTGTGGAATACACTACCAATGTTGGACAAGCCTGGTTTAAGTAGTTCATATCTGAACATAATGCAACATGGTCAGATGTGCACAACTGGCCACTAACCAGGCTGTTGTGCTCACTATGGAAATGTAAAGCAGTGATAGGATTAAAGCCCAGGATACTGTCCACCACAGTGAAAGTACTGAACCAGTACACTAAACGGTACTACAGTGTTAGGTCAGTATGAAAGGATGTTGACAACTGTATGCAAAGTATCCCATGCAAACCCTGCAGGCACAGTATAATCCCTGTTGTGTTCACACACAAAGCAGTTGGACAGTAACTACACACCATGACACACAACATACAACCATAAATGGGAGATATTTGTTGAAGTTCACACTCATCCACAAATGTGGTGGGCTGCAGAATTCAACATATGGAAAGCTCACACTGGGCATGCTTGCACACTTTGATAAATGAGACATATGTCAGACAACATGCCATGGGAAGGCTGAACTGGGCATGCTCACACACTTAGGCCAAATCTCAGTTTAGCAGTTGGCCACACATATCTGGTATTTGTACGTGTTATTCCAGGAACCAACCACATTACAGCAATCTGCCCAGTGCACACAGTTAAATGACTACAGAGACATACGTGATGTAGTGGATCCCTCCCATATGCAAACACCTTCCACAGATACACAAGTTGTTCATACAAACAGGGAATGCTATGGCAATAAAGACTTGCAAACAGTCTATCAGCAACAAATAATGTGCATCTGACAATTAAACATATGGGTGTAGAGGTCAACACTAGGCTGTTTGCCCTAGGGAATGACAGCTTAGCCAGAGTGTGCTTGGCGTCTGCCTCCCCAGTACAGTAGGCTACTGTGCCACTGTAAAGTAGGTCACATAAGGCACCATGTGAGGCTAGTGTGCTGTGCCTCTGTCAAGCAGGGACACAGTGGAGATCCCAGGGTTTGAATTTGCCAAGCCACAGCCATGTTGTCGGTGTGTGCTGAAAGAGGGTTGCTGAGGACCTCTAACAGTAAGTGGGCATCAATAACAGATTGAGGGGACCCTTATCTGCATTGCCTGGACAATTTCACTGTCAACACTGTGTCGTGCTGATTATGAGGGATTGAAGTGTCATGCCGGTACTGTTCAGAGATGTCCTCCCTCTGTGGGCTACTGCTCTGCAATTTATTAGCTCACTATGTCTGTTGGACAGCTCATATATGGCTGGTGTACATCTGACAGGTGTCCTGTTGTGGAGCAGTGATGGGTATATTTGGGATAACATGATCAATGCAAACCTTCCACATGCTCATAGAATGCAATTGTCAAGGATTATGCAGAGTGGCCTGTATACTCCCCCAGCATGGGTCCTTTGAAGTCTTCCACCCCAGTCTTTACAAGTGTAAAGTCTGCTTTTGATAAATACAGTTTGTTTGCAGTGACAACCTTGCCTGGGGGTGGGGATGGGATATGGATGGCCAGGGAAAGGTGGGTATGGTCAGATATCAACAATGGTGGTCTACCTCTGGTGTGGAACAGTGAGTACCCATGTTGTAGATGATCAGGTGCAATATGTATTCCCCCTTGTGGCTGTGGTGAGTGGTTCTGCCATAGCACATAGACTCACAAATTGTAGTGGCTGTAGGGTAATGTTGTAGAGGCCTGAGTAGTTCCCACACACAATATGCCTGTACCTGATGTTAACAACTGGAATGGTGTATGTGAACACCTGCATATCTTGGCACTGTTCCCAGGGAAGCAAACTGTGCATCCTGGATGTGGGAGGGGTGGTCAGGACTGGTTGTGTTGTGTGTTACAGGTCCTGTGTTCACGAAGCATGGTATAAAACATAACCTGCCAGTGCGATGTGCATATCTGACCTTGATGTAGGTGGCTGCAAATGCATATATATGCTATCCCCCACCTGACAGGTAGTACTAGATGTACATACCTCTGTAGAAATAATGATGTCAGCACCCTATAAATACTGCAGGTGCAGAAAAAATGCCCAGTAATTCGGAGAGTGCGCTCTGCTAATGAGTCTTCCTCAAGTGTCATAATATAGTTAGGTAGGGGTTTGAATCCTGCAAATGCTCAGTGTGGGTGAGTGGGGTTGGCATATGTGCAAGTCTGTGTGAGGGAAATGTCCCTTTTGGCAACTGAGAAAACACACTACAGGATGCACATTCCCCTTTCTAAACACTGATGATGTCAGCACCCTATAAGTACAGCAGGAGAAGGGAAACCTCCCAGTAATGTGAATAGTGCGCTCTGCTAATGCATCAGTCTCGAGTGTCATAACATAGTTAGATAGGGGTTTGAATCTTGCAAATGCTTAGTGTGTGTGGAGGGGGTTAGGGTGTGTGCAAGTCTGTATGAAAGAAATGTCCCTTTTGGCAACTAGGAGAACACACTACAGGATGCACATTCCCCTTTCTAAACACTGATGATGTCAGCACACTATAAGTAAAGCAGGAGAAGGGCAACCTCTCAGTAATGTGAATAACGCGCTCTGCTAATGCGTCCGTCTCAAATGTCATAACATAGTTAGGTAGGGGGTTGAATCCTGCAAATGCTCAGTATGTGTGGAAGGGGTTAGTGTGTGTGCAAGTCTGTATGAAAGAAATGTCCCTTTTGGCAATTAGGAGAACACACTACAGGATGCACATTCCCCTTTCTAAACACTGATGATGTCAGCACCCTATAAGTACAGCAGGAGAAGGGAAACTTTGCAGTAATATGAATAGCGCGCTCCGCTAATGCGTCTGTCTCAAATGTCATAACATAGTTAGGTAGGGGTTTGAATCCTGCAAATGCTCAATATGTGTGGCAGGAGTTAGTGTGTGTGCAAGTATGTATAAAAGAAATGTCCCTTTCGGCAACTAGGAGAGCACACTACAGGATGCACAATCCCCTTTCTAAACATTGATGATGTCAGCACCCTATAAGTACAGCAGAAGAAGTAAAACCTCCAAGTAATGCAAATAGCATGCTCTGTTAATGCGTCCATCTTGAGTGTCATAACATAGTTAGGTAGGGATTTGAATCCTGCAAATAGCAAGTGTGTGTGGGAGAGGATGAAAGTAGTGTGTGTGCAATTACATGTGTGAAAGAATTGACCTTTTTGCCAGCCAGTACAACACACCAGCTGCTGCATATTCCAATCTCTACACAGAGATGATGTCAGCACCCTACAAGTACAGTGGAAGAGGGCAAATCTCCCAGTAATGCAAATAGCATGCTCTGCTACTGCATCTCTCACTACTGTCATAGCACAGTTAGTTATGGCATTGGATTCCAGACATGCCACATGCATTTTTGTAACACAGAATGCCCATGTGTGTGGGTTGTTGTTCACAATAATGCATGATATCGATTAAACCAGTAATGGCAATGGACACAGATGATGTATGCGTGTGCCAAATACACATATGTACCTGTGACCTTCAATATTTACCATGTCTGATGCCTGCCACATATGAATACATGGTATTTGCACTGGATAACATTATGACTGTGGTCTTCTGTGCAGGTGCTGCATGTGTTATGTGTATTTATACAGTGTGATATGTAGATGGTATCAACCTAGCAGCGAGGGATACACATCTGGTCTGGGGCATATAGTCTACATGTTGTTGATGAACAGGTGCTGCATGTTTTCACCTGTTGTGTGAGTGGTAACAAGTTGTTCCATAGCAATGCAGTGACTACATGCTAGGAACCTTTCAGCTAGGGTGTTGTAGCTACAGTAATTCATCAGCATTCAGTAATATGTCAGCATTCCTGGTGAGGGTATGATGCCAACCAAGGTCAGGGTCATACCAGCCTGTGCCACATGCTCAGAGAGCCCTTCCATGTTCCCTATCATGTAGTCCAGGGAGGTACATCACAGGTCAGCCATAGTGGCATGGACAATAACTGAGTCATATGTGTCCATGCCTCTGACTGACCTGTCTGCTTGTGTTATGTGGTGGACCATAGTGCCCCACGGGGATATCACCGTGACCTTCACCTTGTCCAGCCTGGTGAGCATCACCTCACTGTACCGGACAATAAAGGTACCTAACACAACTGTAGCAGGTGTGCTGTCTAGCCGTACAGGCTGAGACTGTTTGGCACACAGGATTTGTGTGCTATGTGTTATGTGTGATGTGTTCTGGCATAATGTATGCCTGTGTGCCAGCTGCAGAGGTGTCTGCTGCTCAGGCAGGATGCTATTCTTATGCTCCACGAATGGCCCAGTATGTTCACGTGCTTGAATTGCTGTCAGTGTAGGTCTACATCAGACTGGTATTGTAGTCACTGTAGTATTTCATGCCACCTGACAGGTTATGCCAGTACTGGGTTCAGAGTGCTTAGTCCCCAGTTTGGCTATGTGGTTCCATCTCATACATGTGTTGTACATCCATGTGTAGGGGAGAGGGTTGACTGTGTACATGTGGCAGCTGTGACATTGCCACATGACCCACATATTCCACAACTGTACCATAGAGGTGACTGACAACTGACCTTTGCACATGCTACCATAGTATTGTGATTGCCATGGTGATTAACAGCACATAGGGCCAATGGGGAACAAGGTACATAGGTTCATAGGGTCATAGGTTCATACTAGGCTATCTGCCCTAGGGAATTTATAAACCTAGCCAGAATGTGTTTGGCTGTCGCCATCCATTGTAAATTTATCTTGCTATGCCCTATTTCGAGGTTAGTATACTGTGCCTTTGTCTAACAGTGACACAGAAGTGATACCCGGGGTAAACCTATGATGTCCCATCCACTCATCAAGATTCCTCTTGAAGAGAGTCAATGAGGGACTCTGCCTAACCTGGACTGGGATTTTATTCCAGAGTGAAGGGAGCCTCTGGATTATGAATCTGTCCCTCCAGCATGTCCTATTTATTTCAGTGCTGAGGTTCAAGTCTCTGGAGCGTGTAGCTCGATGGGATTTGGATATTCTGAGGTGCAGCATGCCCATTAATTCCGGGTTTGACATGGCTTTATACATCAGGCACAGATCGCCTCTGAACAGGCGGTATGCCACTGAGTAGAGCTGGAGTTCTTTAACCGGGCAGCATATGGCATCTGTTTGAGCCCTTTGATCCTCTTGGTGAGGTACATTTGTGGTCTTTCCAGTTGCTGCAGTTGTCTGGTAAGGTACATCCCAACAGGGGCATTGTACTCAATTATGGGCCTGATGAGGGATGAGTAAAGAGGCACGATGTCCTCCCCTGATCTAGATGTGAATCCCTTCATGATGAGGTGGGCTATATAAAATGTTTTTCTAACCACTTTGGACACGTGGTTGTCAAATGAGAGATTGCTATCAACTTGGGTCCCCAGGTCCCTAATTACTTCTTCTGTACTTAATGGATTACCACCTATGTGGTACTTTGTGGGCACTTTGTTTTTGCCAAAGGGGATGACTATACACTTTTTGGCATTCAGCTTGAGGCCATGGCTCTGGCACAAGTTGTCTGTTTCTATGAGGCCCTTTTGGAGGATGCTTGTGTCAGCTGGAGAGTCAATTATGGTGCCCAGTTTGCAGTCATCTGTGAAGTTGGTCAGCCACAGTCCTTCTGTGTTGGCCTGTACCTCCGATAAATATATACCGAACAAGAGAGGTCCCAGGACTGAGCCTTGTGGGACACCACTTGTAACTGGTTTGGAGTCTGGCATGGCTCCAGCAATTCTAACCATGTGGGTTCTGTCCTTGAGCCAGTGTGCAATCCATCTAGTGACATAGGGGTTTATATTTAAGCTGGTGAGGTTCTCTAGAATGCCCGAGTGGGGTATTGTATCGAAGGCTTTTGCGAGGTCCAGTTAGGCTGTGTCGACCACCTTCCCCTTGTCAATGGCCTTGGTGACTGTTTCAAAGAAATCAACCAGGTTTGAGAGGCAGGATCTGCCCTTAACAAAGCCAAACTGGGTATGATCCAGTGTCTGTTGGTCCCCAATATCTTTATTTATGAGGTCCATGATGATCCTTTCCATAGCTTTGCAGACCAAGCTAGTCAGGCTTATGGGGCGATAGTGTCCAGGATCCGTTGAGGCACCACCTTTCTGTAGAGGGACCACTGTTGCTGTACACCACTCTTTGGCCACATATCCTGTAGTAAGGCTGGGATTTAACAGTAGTTTTATGTTTGGGTGTAGCTCTTCTTGGAGTTCATGTAGGACACAGCCCGGGACACTGTCTGGTCCCATTGATGCAGTGTTTATTGCTTTGGAGAGGGTGGCTCTTACCTGAGCATCTGAGATGTCAGGGGGGCAGCACTCTGCTGGGATAAATATTTGCCCTTTTGGTGTGGAGGGGCGGGAGAAGTTTGTGCTGAACCTGTCAGCTAGGATGTTGGCAATGTCTGTGGGTTTGGTGTTTCTATTGACATTTTGGACTACCTCTGAGCATATCTGGGAATTACCACCCAGGTTCCTAACATAACTAAAGAAAGCCTTGTGATTATCCTTAGTGTCCTGTGCAATTTTCTCTCAAAGCTGGCCTTAGACAATCTTATGAGTGCCCATAGTTTTTTGCTAATACTGATCCGTGATGCCTTCCCTTTTTGTGATTTTGCTGTATCATTTAGTAGCTTCCTCCTTCTATTGTATAGTTTGTTTATGGCTGGGGTCCACCAGACAGGACGTCTGCCTTTGGAGGATTGGGTCTTGGTTTTATTCGGGATCGCATGATCCATGCATTCCTGAAGGTGTCCATAGAATGCGTTTATAGAGGAATCTGCGGTCTGGTCCATATTTTCCACAGGCCCGGGGGCTTTGAAAGTTTCCACCTCAGTTTTGAGGAGTGTGAATTTGCTTTAGAGAAGTTGTTCATTGTGGTTTTCTGGGCAGGGGGTGGGGTCGGGATGTGAATATCCAATGAGATTAGTTTATGGTCTGATCTTACCAGTGAGGGATACACTTCTGGTCTGGAGCATAGAGTCCCCATGTTGGTGATGATCAGGTCCAGTATGTTTTCCCTTCTTGTGGGAGTGGTAACAAGTTGTTCCATAGCATTTGAGTTCATATATTCTAGGAATCTTTGAGCTAGGGTGTTGGAGCTAGAGTCATGCTCCCAGTCTATGTTTGGGTAGTTGAAGTCGCCCAATATAATGGTGTTTGGAGAGATCTTCATATTTTCCACTGTTCTCAAGAAGGACGAGTGTGGTTCTTGGGTTTGGGAGGGTGGTCTGTAGCAGGCTATAACCTGGAAGGCAGTTTTACCCATTGTTAGTTGCACATGGATAGTCTCTGATGCTTGGTGCTTTGCCACCAACCTGGAGGTGTGGGTATCTTTGATGAATATCAATACTCCCCCTCCTTTTGTGGTTCGGTCCAAGTTTTGGGGCTGAAAAGCATGGTATGAGGTATAACCTGGTAGTGCTGGGGTGCTCTCAGTAGCACTGAACCAGGTATCTGTTACTGCACAGATATCAATGTTCTCCATGCTAAGGAGAGTTTTGAATGCATGCATCTTGAGGTTTAGACTTCTGGCGTTGAGTAGCATTACTCTTAGTTTCTTATCCCTTGTGATACCTATGAAGGTGGGTTTGTCATTTGAGCCTTGCCTAACAAAGGCACTATGGGGGTAGCAAGAGCCTTTGCCAATATTCGAAAGCCCAGGGGTGACAGGTGCAGACTGTCCCTAGCGAAGCAGGTGGTTCAACAGAAGATGAGTATGTGAGGGTGTAGTGCCTGTGATTAGTTAGCAGTGGCATATATGACTGCTCACATGGACAAATGCCAGGTAAGTCATATGCAATGTGTCACAGGCAACGTACATGTGAACAGGACAAACAGTGACGTTCTGTCAAGTGAGACATGGACATACATATAGTAAGCTATGCAGATGTCACTAGGAGTCCACAGAAACTCTGTAACTATGCATGCAGGTGGGATCAGTATTCCAGGGTAATTGCAAGCAAACATGCATGCAAACAAAGCTACAGTAAGCAGGGCTGCATGTAGTCCATTGTACAACAAACAAGCTGTACCACTTCCAGTAGGTAACACTGCAAATATGCAGGCACTATGCACATGTACATGGAAATACACAGGTCAGATGGCTAGGGTCCAGTCTCAGCGCACACAAGTGTACAGACCATGTACCGTCAGGATGTACAATAACTGGATGGAAACCCATGTGCTCATACCTGCAGTAATACACATGTCAAATAACACTGAGCCTTCACTCAGTGGTTCCATACTTAGTAGGATGTATGCTACCTGGCCTGCCACCACAGTATCCCTGACATGTATGGGGACTCTCCCTCCTGTGACAGTTAGTTTTGTCTGTTGGGGCTGTCTAGCATGGTATGAGATGTGAGCTTGCAGTGCTAGGGTGCTCCTGTGTGTCCTCTACCAGTCAGGTAGTACTGCACACATATCAACATCCTCAAACATCCGCATTGCAGAGTCCAGTGTGGGCATCATGCCACTTGCAGTTTACATGTCCATCATTGCGTATTAATACTTTCATTACCTTATCCCCTGTGCTACCTATGTATGTAGCCTTCTGTTGACATCCTTACCACCAGTATGCCAACATGTGCAGATGATACACTATGGTACTTACCATGGGTGTAGACAACAGTACATGACAATCATACCCTTACTGCATCAGGCATGCTGTGATATACCCACAATTATTTCAGCACACAGTACTGTTAACAACATGATACTATTACTACACGTCTATGTAGTCACCCTGTGCATCAGCAACATGTTAACCTGTACCTGTACTGATGTTACAGATTGCAGGAGGTGGCACAATTTCATCATATGCACAGGATGTGAACTTGGTATGCCTGAGTCAGCCACCGATACCACCAATTGACATGTATGTGTATGTGTGTTGGTGAGGGACAGCAGTACAAGGTGGGGCAATGTTGATGCAGTGTGTGCATGTATGCGGTAGCCCTAGGTGTTGTCAATTTACATGTGTGTATGGATGCACACAGTTCCACCTTATGGCTGCCATATACTGGTGTTTGTGGACAGCCACAGACTGTACCTGCCAGGTCATACAGATCAGTGTCTCTGGCCACGGACACGGTACCTGTGCCTTGCAGGGGTGCTACGGACCGTATCCGGTACAAACCCAGACTGGGTACTGTCATCAGAAGCAGGTGTTCATTGACTGGACACAGATCCCTGTTGGGCCTGGCCAGAGCCACATGCACGTGGTCTCCTGGGGTGGTCTGATGACAGCACAGATCCAGCATTGCTGGGGCTGCTGCTAGCACTATGGGGACGGGTGCGGCCCTGTTGTCGTCTACAATGACTGCCAGCTGCTGCTGTTGCTGGCATACGCCCACGTTGATGCCTCAACCGTCCACCATCGCCCTGGCTCATGGACATGTAGTTGTGGAACTGGTCTAATATGTCCCCACAACGTCTGTCTATGACATCGGTGAAATTACGGATGGCAGCCGCAATGTCACGCATACTGTCAGTCATGGCTGTGTGACATGCTGTCAGCTACCTCAGACCCTGTCTGGTGTACTGTTTCATACGTGACTATGCCTGCATGACAGCCCAAAACATAGCTGAGGTTGTAAGACCTCTGTGGGCACGTCTGACAGGGGCAGTATGCCCACGGATGCTCCCACGAGAACCCCTGGACATCTGTCTGTGTGGTACCATCTCAGGACCATGCCTATGGCTGCTGTGTGGGGAGGGATGTGCCACAGATACCACATTACCCAGGTCAATGCCCACTGTATGCTGTCCATCACCTAGGGACAGTGTTGACAAAGGGTGTATTGGCAGGATAACTGTGCACATTGATGGGGTTGACAGCTGTGTACTGTCAATCGGCTGACCAATGATGGACCCTGGCATACCTTCCTGTGCCATTACACAGATGTCATCATTATCAGTACCCATGGCACCTGATTCAGGTTCCCTGCTGCATGACACCAGAGCAGCACCAGAACTTGTGGGAGGGAAACAGGAAACACAGTTTACAATGTCTACACAATATTAACAGTGATGCACACATCCACACATGCACAGGTCCAGACATGCACATGTGCACACATGCATGCATGCACAGGTGCACACATGCACGCATGCACACATGCACACATGCACACATGCACACATGCACACATGCACACATGCACATGCACACATGCACACATGCACACATGCACACATGCACACATGCACAGGTGCACACATGCACACATGCACACATGCACATGCACACATGCACACATGCACACGTGCACACATGCACACATGCACATGTGCTTACGTGCACACATGCACACATGCACACGTGCACACATGCACACATGTGCATGTGCACACATGCACACATGCACACATGCACAGGTGCACACATGCACACGTGCACACGTGCACACGTACACATGCACACAGTTGCACACAGTTGTACACTACTCAGTATGCAAGATATCAACACACAGACACAGACACACCTGCATGCATACACAGAGCACTACTAAGTGAGCCTAATATTACTATTACTATCAAGACTATTAAAGGTATTGTTAATACACACTCACCAGCATGGATAGGCTGCATTGCTGTTACACCGGAGGGACCTGCAGAAGTGAGGAAACTAATGTCAGTGGGCACAACTGTGCAATTGTTACTGAGTATGATACAGGTCAGTAGTACAACAGTCGCCTTTCACAGGTCAGCTGCTGATATTGAGGATATCACACTTGCACATTAAATACTATGATGACAGCTACAAACCAAGGACACACCTCACACATGCATTAACTACCAGTGTACACAACAGTCAACTATACATATGGCATATTACCTGCACGCTCATAGTCTTGCTGCTGTGTGGCTCCAGCCTCCATCATAATGCATGTCTGCTGCTGTTGTTGTTGTTGGCATACTAGAGCCACTACACTCATGAGTAGTCCCTCCAGTCTGGTGAGTGGGGGATGTGTAGCCACCCCACCACCTGTGGCTACCTGTTGCCTGTGGATATCCGATGCACGCTGATGGACATTTCTGATTAAATCACTGCAGTGATGTCGTACCTGCTCATATGTCCTATTATGCGTGCCTATGTCATTTACCCAATGGACCAGGTCTTGCCACAGTGCAGCCCTCTCCTGCTGATTCTGGCTGGTGTGGGAAAAGAGTATTGCATAATCCCACACCAGGCTCTGGTGTATCTCCTCATCCTCAGCTGCAGAGTAAGCTGGATTTCGCGGGTGAGCCATGTTCCTGAAAAAGGAAATAACCTGATATCAGCAATATATGTCAGCAGAATTTGGCACACGTACTACACATGCTACTCGACTGTTATGATACGACATATCTCACATATATAGCATCTGTCTGTCTATTGGTGGATACACATGTAAATGGCCAGGTATCAGTGCTCAGCCAGCAACTGTGCAACAGTACCTGTCACACTTCATATGACATACTACCAAACCCCAGCAGTCAGAACACTGATTCAGGTCCAGAGCACCTCCTCACTCTGGGGGTTTGTATCTAGGTACTGTATGGGCTACATCATCAACTACTGTGAGTTGACCACAAACTAATTGCCCTGGATATACATATCCCACCTCCACCACCAGCACAAACGACTATAGTGAATAACATTGCAAATGCAAACTTTACACTTTGTAACAGTGACATGGTATCCTTTCAGCCCACTGGGCCAGTGGAAGACACAACCCACAATGCTGACCCCTTCACAAATGCTTTCTACGGACATCTCCGATAATGCATGGATCATGCAATCACATATATGGCCAAGACACTCTCCACAAAGGGACAGCATCCTGTCTGGTGGACCCCAGCCATAGACAGATTGTATTACAAAAGATGGAAGCTACTGCAAGACAGAGCATAATTCCATAAAGGGAAGGCATGTCTGAGCAGCACTAGTAAGGATCTATTTTCCTCATACAAACATCCATGGGCAACTTTGAGAGGGAAATCAAGAGGGACACTACAGATAACTACAAGGCCTTCTTCAGTTATGTTAGCAACCTGGTCAGAATCCCTCCATTATGCTCATAGTTAGTACACAACAACAAATAATTCACTGAAACCACAGATATTGACAACATTGTGGCAGACAGGTTCAGTGCAGGTTTCACCCCTCCCTCTCCCCCAAAATAAGACATAGTTATCCCAGCTGACTGTAACCTCCCTGTCATCACAGATGTCCAGGTGAGAGCCGCTCTCAGGAAAGCAGAATACACAACATGAATGGGACCTGATGGTATCCCCGGTTGCATGCTACATGAACTCCGACAGGAGCTAAACACACATATAGGTGTGAGGTGTTACTATGGTTGTTGGACATCTATCATGGATGTGACTTAAGTATGTAAATCCAGGAGTGGTAACCTCTATGTGGGTAGTATGTGTGTACTCTGTGGTGTTGTCAGTCACTGTGCATTGGTAATGTGTTTGAGTGCATTGTCACAGTGTTGTACATGTCACTGTGTCCTTCTCTATATCTGTAGCTGTCATGTGAGGTACATACCATGGCAGCCATTATGTGGTGTGGAGGGGTACACTGACCTACATGTCCATAGCTGACACACCATGTCTGCTGACACATACCATGTGCAGGTATTCCAGGAATAGTGTGCCACTGTGAATATTATTGGGGGGACTATTGTACACATTTATGACCCTGTTCACCCCTGACACATGCAGTGGTGGGCAGCCAATCACATATCTGGTGGTTACTGGTGTAGGTGATTTGAAATGGGGTATGGTACTCCAGTTTTGACACTGGTGTTCACGCCATGCCTTTGTCACCAGGCACCTGTTGCATTACATCTGTACACATGTGCCTCACTCAGAATATATATACATCTCTCTCTCTCTCTCTCTCTATATATATATATATATATATATATATATATATATATATATATATAGATATATCTATATGTATATATATGTCTGTATACATATACACACATATATATATATATATATTGCTATAGATATGGAGAGGGGGGTGTGTGACAGAGAGGGGGTGAGAGTGACAGAGGGGGTGGGACAGGGGGTGTTGAGGTCATCATATACAGTCATACCTGTAGATAGTCAGATCTGTCTGTCTATGTATATGTATCTACATATATCTATATCTGTATGTGTGTATTACATATATATGTTTGTACATATTCTATCTATCTACATCTGTCTATGTATTCCTACATCTCTCTCTATGTATGTATACATATATATATATATATATATATATATATATATATATATATATATATATATATATATATATATATATATATATATATATATATATATATACATACATACATATTTTGACATACATACGTATCCATATGATAGATAGGTATATCAACATGTTTGTTTACCATACTGTATACACACACTAACATACTGCTAAACATACATAACTGTGAAACCTACTTTGTACATTGCACTACAACCTACATTCAACCTACATTGATATGTGCACATAGATGCTCTCACATACAAATGTATGTACAGCCTTCACTGATAGTTGTTGTATGTCCCCTGCCCTTTGCACATCTTCATATACATATGGATACAGACCAATGACACATATGGAGGGTTCACAGTATGTAGACCTTTATAGTATTACTTTACATTACCTGTGTTTGTCACAGCTGCTTGTGTTGCCATATGGTTTTGTGTCCTGCTGCTCCACTTGCCAGTTGTCAGTTTTCAGGTGGCTGTTGCTGCCCAGTTTTGTTTGTGTATGTTTAATTGTGTTTTTCTCTGTCTCTGTCTCTCCCTTTGTCTCTCTCTTCCTCCTCAGGGTGCAATGAAAGTATTGCATGTGTGGACTGGGAGTACAGCATGCTTTTGTAGGTCTCTGCATATGTCCATGTGATGGCCTCTGCACCAGTTGTTAGCCAGCATTTGCTAATTGCATGCAGCCAGTTGTGTACTGATTGCAGTTCTCACTGTGATTTCAGAACAGTGCTATAAAAAGGTATGTGAGATAGGCGTAGTCCTTTCAGAGTTTAAGGGCAGGGACCATGCTGGTATGCTGTGGACAATGTTCTGTGAGTGTAAAGGTTGGTATCTCTCTCATATTTCCAGCTGTGTTGTAGATTAACATTTCTCCATTCATTTCTCCAGTTTCCTGTACTAACTGTGTATGTACACTAACACCTACGACTACTACTACTGTTAATGTGTGTGTGTGTGTGTGTGTGTGTGTGTGTGTGTGTGTGTGTGTGTGTGCTTTCCTGTGGGACATGTGGTGTAACTGGTGTATAGCAGTGCCTCTTGAACTTTGTTGCTATGGCTTCAATATTTGCCCTTTACAGTCACTACTTGTATGCCTGCTAGGTGTCCTGACTGTAGTGTGCTGCTGTGGCTTTCCTATTTTCCATGTACATTCACACCTTGGAATGCTTGCTATATCTGCTAGGGTGTTACAGCATGCAGTGTGGTCTGGCCATGGTGTGGGTCTTGACATCTATTAGGGTATTTGAGTATGCTGCTGAGCAGGCCCCAGAGACTCTCAGGTGCATCTGTTATCTGCCTAATGGAATGGTACATATCAGTGGGGTACACCCATTAAATTGTCTGGTATGCTGCAGTTGTGACTGTGGGATAGCATGAGCATATGTATTACTACACTTTTTCTGCCATGCAAGTGGTGCATACTTTCAGGACTTCATAGTTACCATTGCATGTGTTGTAACACTTTCTGCCTACTGTTTGTACATTTCACATGGAGTCTGTGGGGCATCCCTGTAACTCAGTCACTGTTGCTATGTCTAGGGTCTTAACTATTCAAATATGGTGGTGTCAGACCTCTCATGTGTACAAATATTTGCAGGTTGTCCACATTTCTGCCTCATATTTTGGTCAATATCTCATGCACAGCTTTTTCTGGCAAATCACTCTGGGCTCAAGTCAGAATATAGTGACAAAAAACTAAGTTGCAGACTTCATACCCTTCCAAACATCCCACAAAATGCAGAACCTGTTACTCTGTGAACTGTCTAAGTTTGTTGTAACATTATTTGTAATGTGTCCCTGGTTTTGGCCCTTTGCTCCACATATTTTATTACTTGGTCTGGATGTGTTCCTGTAACAGGTTGTGGGGTATGGGCAGTGATTATCCTGCTGTGAGTATGTGTGTGGCTTGCAAGGTGCTACAGTGACATTATTACCTACTAGCTACCAACTAGCATGGCTGTTTCTGTTCACACACTACTATCATAGATATCCACTAGATTTGACAGTAAATATACATGACATGCTTTGTGTACTACACATCCTATATTCCCTTTACATTCATTCCTACTATTACATGATATATTTATTTTAGCACAATGTTTGTGTATGACAGTCATGACTTAGTGGTAAGTCATGCAGACTACTGTTTCCAAAGTCCTGAGTTCGGGACTGACAGTGAGATTTTATTTTGCTTTTGAACTGACTACCGGACCTGTCAATCAGAGTGACTAAGGCACATTTAAGCAGTTGTAACCAGGTTAGCGCTGGTTTACGTGGAGCTCACGCATGCGCACTGGCGTTCAGCTCTGCGCACACCCGCTTACAACCACTTAAACGTGCTTACTATTGCGCACACCCACGCTATTTTCTTTGAAAGAAATGAAAATGGGGAGACAGGAAAGTGGTGAAAAAGGGGTCACAAAGAGGGTAAGACAGTAGGGAAACAAACTCGGGTTTTGCAGGAGGGATGTAGGTAAGGCCCATAGCTGCCCATTTCTTCATCAGCAACAGCTGTGCATATGTATGTAATTTGGTGTGACATTTGAAACCTTCCACCCCTGAGAGAGTTGTCAGGACAACAATAATACTTGTTGTACAGCCAATTGTAATTGATAGTTTCCATGTCCAGCAGACATATGTGCAGAATGGGCAGCTGTGTATGGGGCGTAATTTTTTGTGGGTATAGAGTGCCCTTTTTTTTTTTTTCAGGTGAGAGTGGTATGTCAGGTGAAGGAAGTCGGTATAGCTGGGGAGGTAGGTTGGGTAGGTCAACAGACAAGACAAACAAGACGCATACAGGGGCGGTGTATGACACGTGTGGGGGGGTTACACAATTGACGGGGACGGAGGTTTGGATATCCAGAGCCCATGATCCCACAGATGGCAACAGTGGAACTGATACCCCCACCCATGGGCAGTTGCCACTGTTCCTTCATTGCACAGGACGGGGCTGTGCTGGGGGCTATGTAGGCTGGGCAACAGGCATGCCCGTAAGTTGTGCCACCTGTGCCTCAAGCTGGTGTAGGGGCCCAAGAACAGAGTCCCGGATCTCCTTACGCACCACAGTCCGGACGCTACGGAGGGTGAGTGGTGGTTCACCTCTGGCCACGCTTGCAGAGGGGGACGGGCCCCATCCCCTGCAGTGCTTCCACCCACAGGTGGCACAGGGCCACCGGAGGAGGGTCCAGACTGGGCACTAGTGCCAGGTGCACTCGCCAGCTGAGGTGGAAGAGGTGGGTCCGCTGGAACCCGCCTTCCCTGTCGTCCTATGTTTTGCATTATGTCATGACAGTTTGGGTTAGTAACATACAATACCATTCGCAATTAGTTGTAACAGCATGCATTAGTATTCCCATTAACCAAACACCCAGATATTCACACCATTGAACAGCGAGCATAACACATGCATAATTTGAACAGCAATACACAGTCCAACAACATGCAGGGTTGATTGATGGCAACAGGCCATCAGGTTTGGATGTATGAACAGGGCAGATGCATCAGATGCGTACATGCAAATATTTATGACCCAACAGGACAAATGTCCAGGGGTGTTAATTGTGATTGCACATACCAATTTCATGTGGAATGGATTATATGTGGTTATAGGGTGGGGAGAAGAAAATATTATTAACACCTTCGAATACCAATACATATGCTGTACATTTCTAATAGCTACAGATATATACACACTACTGTTCTAACTACATTTTCCTATATGATAACTACTTCAATTTGGTGATAGGACTGTTACTGCTACATCAGTATACATTTTATTGTTATTCATACACATTCATATCTGGCTTTGTTCAGCTACATCATCCTGCTACATTTGCTTTATATAGCTATAGACAACTGTGGATGTTTGATATTTCAGACAATCATACTATCTGCATATTGCAGACTGAGAGCAACATATCCAGATTTTGGGATACACATTCCAGCTGCAGCAACACTTTGAACACATTTCTCAGTTTGGTTCTACTTGTCACATTCATTACATTCTGTACTGACTGCAGTATACTTTATTCAGGGGTTCTTACTACTTTATTGGTGGATTCATAACTCTTTCTCACACTCTCTCACTTGTTTTCATTTTACTATTCAGGATGGTACTTACTTCTATGCTTTATTGACATGTTTTACCTGTAGTTATTACAATCCTTTCCAGCAGTCTCACTTCTGTCATGCTTCAGTATTTCAACAGGGATATATTTCACACATGTGATTTGCTCATCTTCTGCAGCTGTACTTTTCAGCCTGCTGCAGGTTGTGTACTATTATATTACAGGTGGGGCATCTTTATTTCAGACTTTATTTCAGACATTTTAATTTTTCTGTTTGGATTACAGACTGCAACACACTTTTGTAATCAAGCAATACTTGCAAACACTTTTACACTGTTACTTGCACATTTTATTACTTAGTGAGTACACTGCACTCTTTTGCTAACTGTCATACTTTTATATTTCTTTACAGTTACTGGGAGTGGATTACTGACCTGCCTGGTGGCTCAACCACACCAGCCTATCGCCATAGGCTCTGCGGTTCACAGAACAGGCACCTGCAGCTGTAATATAAATGAAGTAATATTGGAATACACATCTCCATAATATCAGCTAATTTAATTTCTTACATACATAATTAAATGTAACTTACTCAGTAGTGGGGCGTTGGGCATTTGCCGGGCCTCCTGGATCCAAAGGTTCAATTGGTCCTGCTTGCATCTCTTCAGGTCCGCATGGTGGTGACGGACCTGCTCTCCAGTCCTTGGAATCCCTGTGGCACTGATGAGATCATGAGCCAACCGGTCCCATGCCTCAGCCCTATATGCTCCCCACAGGACCTGGCCCTGCATGAGTTGGGCCTCATGATTGTGGACTAGGAGTCAGACCATGTATCTGGACTCCTCAACACCCCACCTCTGTGCTCAAAAGCAACTACCCTCACCTACTCCTGACATTCTGGCTGCAAGTCAGTTCTACAATTGTTTATGCTGTGTATTCCCGCCTATGGGGCTTATATATGCAGTTTTTCCCACACTTAGCTGTGATTGGCCATTTTGGAATTGTATCAACTTCACAAAACCTGCTTTGTCATGCTCCACTTTCTATTCATTCCTATATATTTGCTATTACTGCATTTCTAAGTACAGCTGTCGTGGCTTAGTGGTTCAGTACCTTAACTATGGTGCATGGTGTCCTGGGTTCAAACCTGGCCACTGCTTTTTATATTTTATGACTGTCTAGACAGGCTAGGGGGTGTGTCTGTGTAAAGGCAGTTTTGTTACAGCTTGCTCAACGTTGCCCGCTGGTTAGCTTGTAAGCGCGGTGCGCAGCTCCGCGCAAATGGGTTACGCTGGTTTACGCTTCATTTGGCTGTCAGCACGCATATTACGCTCAGCTCAGCTAGGGGCACACAGTTTCAGCATGTTAAACCACTGCTCACCTACGGACACTCATTTTGCACCTGTTAAACCACTGCTCACCTACGGGCAGATGCACTCACCTTGTTAAACTGTAGCTCAGCTATAGGCACATCTCGCATTTTTTATTGTTTTATTATCTCACATTTCTTCAAAATAAATGGACTATTTCATTACATTTTACATAAAATATGATTTTATATGTGTACATATTTGTCAGGGACTTGTTTCGTGCTTATTTTACTAAAAATAAAAATTGATGTTGTGGGGGTTCGAACCATGGATGCCTGCTCTTCAGCCGAAGTCTCTACTGCTACGCTATTGCTTCTTGGCTTACTTTGCATATTTAGTTCTTATATGCTTTTCCTCTGACTGCTAACTGTGGCTAAGCTACAGGCACGCCACAAGAAAGCGAACTCATGGGCAAACATCTTTACGATTTTAAAAAAAATATATAACATGTTCATTTATATATATATTATGTTCATAGTCTGTGGGGGCATGTGTTGTGTTGTGTTTATTCACATTTCCATGGACTCTGTCGTGGGTGTTTACTTGGGCACTTTTACTCTTCTGGGGGTGTGTCCACTTGCAGGGCTCGGCCTACGGACACGCCCCCTACTGTATTACACGGACTGTGTTAGACTTAGGTGTGATTCAGCATGCCCTCATGCATATGCATGACATGCTGACGTCACACCATTTAACTGCAGCCTCCGTGTAAGCCTTGTATCTCTTATATGGAGGCTTTGTGAATCCTGCCCTTCAAAATATGTGTAGTAAATTTTATTTTAGATGAATAAATTCAATTAGTGGTTTAAATGATATTCCAAAACACCAAAAGCTGGTTCAGTTAAAGAGCCATTACCTGAAATGATAGTCTGTACTGGAGGAGGTAATACATTCTTATGTATCTTAGGTAGGAAAATATAGAATTTGTCTTTGTGGCTTATCCACCAAAAGATGTCATTTTTGATTACTTGTAATCTTATTCTGAATCACAGACACTTAAAATTCATCTTTTTTACGGGGGGATGGTTAGGATCTATACACATAGGCGCATATAATTTCCTATCTGATAAATGTTTATTAGCTTCCATTAATTAATCTTGTTTGCCTCATATTATTACCACCCCACCCTTATCAGCATTTGTTACTACAATTTCTCTATTTTGATATAAATCTTTAAGTGCCTTCTTCTCTTTACATGCTAAATTATGAGTAGTTCTTAAAAAAACATTAACTCATTTTGAACATTTTCCTTCATAACCAATCTTTCAAAACTATGACTTGATGGATGATGGGGGGGGGTAAACTAATATGTATGGAATTTAAATCTTTACCACCTAATTTCATTTGCATCTGACCAATACAACCTGTTTAAATTTCTACAAAAAGATTTCAAATGCCATATCATATCCAGTGAAGAAGTAGAAAATGAAGGAAACAATTAAATCTTTTATTTAACACAAACAAACAATATGAAGAAAAAGCATAGCCAGTAAGATTAACAACCAAATCAATTTCATCACAGTTTATTTCATCATATGCCTGAACGAACAGTTTCATCATTATTTCTTTTGTTTCCTGATTTTCTCCCACCAGGTCTTTTGTGTTGGGGTGACCTTTAAGTGTGATTTTATTTGTTGTGGAGCTGCCTTCATAATTTATTTATTTATTTATTTATTGCATTTGTTTACCGGGAAAGTCCACTGGGCCATAAAGTGCCCATTTTCAGTGGAGGCTCGGAGAGAAAAGCTCCACAGTGATGCATGCATACAGACTGATAAAGCACAAGTAGCAGGACAAAAGTTTCACAGAGGTACATCCACACAGTTTTATACATCATAACTAACAGTACAATATATATAATGAGATGGAAATACTAAATACAAAATAACAATTACGTCAGATTGAACTGATAAAGGTCAGGTAACAATGTGATATATACCGTTTGTTAGACTAAAACATATATAACAATAATAACAGATTAAACTGCCTAGGAATTTGGGTAAACAAAGAAAAGGCAATGTATATGTGAATAAATCTAGTTGCTGGCAATACAGTGTGACTGTGGATACAGGAAGAGGCAGAGTAACTGTGCTAAAATATCAATTGACAAAGTATTCATGAGAGGGTGTAGAAGAGGGTTAACTATTAAGGAGACACAGGAGATGGTATAGGTGGAGAAAAGAGAAGATGAACGCAGAGGTGGGTGTAGAACAGAGAGAGATGAAAAAAATCAGGTAATGGATTGAGAGGAGTTAGCACAGGTACATAACCAGTGGGAGGAGAGGTAGTGTTGCAAAGTTTTTTTGAAGATATGGGTATTGCTAGTAGATCTAAGTAAGGGTGGGAGAGAGTTCCATAGTTTAGCAGTGGAAAAGGAGTTGAGCCAGCGTCTAGTGGTAAGGCTGGGTTTCTCTACCTGTAGAAGCATTTGATTTTAAGAGAGAAGGAGTCTATCGGGGTGGTATAGATTAAATAGATTGCAAAAAGCCAGGCAGTTGGATGGGTAGTGTATTACTTTATGGGCAGTACTTAGTTGAATATAAGTGAGGTGATGAGGTAGTTCTAGCCAGTTCAGTAGCCGAAGAGAGGTCCAATGGTGAGATAGCTGTTGTCCATTTGTGACAAACCATGCAATTTTGTTATAGCATGTTTGAAGTTTGGATTTTAGACTGGCCTGAATCTAGTAAAGAGAGGAGCACCATATAGTAGAGAGGGGAGCAGGAAGGAGGTAGTGTGGGTTAGTTTGGAAGAGTAGTTGAGGTAAATTTTGTGACTATATAGCATGCCCAGTTTCTGGTCTGCTTTTTAATGTTGTTGTGAATGTGCATGTCAAAGGTTAGGTGTTCATCAATGGTGGCACCTAGGAGTTTGGTATGAGTCATAACCTCAATAGAAGTGTTGTCATGGGAGTGAATAGAAAAAAAGTGCCCTTGTTTATGGTGTCAGATTTCTTATGGGTGAATAATACTAGTTTGGTCTTTTTGGGGTTTAATGCTAAATGGTTGTTAGGCATCCATATTTCAATGGCGCTAAGGGCTGACTGGGTAAGTTTCTAAAGTTCTTGTAGGGAATGGGCAATACAGATGATAGTAGAGTTCTACACATATTGGATGACTGTGGCTTGGGTGAGGCTAGAGTGGAAGTCGTTGATGAAAATGATGAAATGTAATGAGCCTAGGATAGACCCTGGTGGAACACCTGTAGTGATGTTAAGGAATGTAGAGAAAGTGTTTAGCCATTTTTTGGCTTGTTATCTGTCTGAGGAGTAGTTTGAAAGCCAGTTTAGGGTGGAGGGAGAGATACCTATGTTGGATAGTTTTCTAAGGAGAAGAGGGTGAGTGATAGTATCAAAGGCTTTGGCAGATCGAGAAATAAGGAGGAGGCATGTTTCCTGGCATCACGAGCCCAATTGATAGAGTCACAGAAGGAACTGAGAGCAGTAGTGGTGCTGTGTCCTGGTCTGAAGCCATGCTGGGTTGGTGATAGTATGTTGTTATTAAGTAGGTGGGTAAGGAGTTGACTGTGGATACATTTTTTGAGGATTTTTGAGATGAGGGAAAGAATGGCAATGGGCCAAAAGTTGGAGACATCTCTTTTGTTACCACCTTTGTGTAGTGGGAGGATAAATGCTTTTTTCCAAATAGAAGGTGCATAAGACTCACAGATGGATCCATTGAGAAGTATGCTGATGAGGTATGCAATGGAATCTGCAGCTTTTTGCAGGAATTCTGGAGGCAGGTTGTCAGGGGCATTGGTACATGGTTTTAGTTTTATAAGCAGTTTCTTTACCATAGCTGTTGGAATAGGGACTAGTTAGAATTTGGGAGAATGGGTGAGGGGATAGTAGTGGCAGTTAGGTTGTGTTGGTATGGTGGAGTCTGAGGGAAGTTGGTGGTGAGATTGGCTATAGTGTCAATGAAATAAGTGTTGAACAGTTTGACGATTTCTATGTTTTTTTTTCTGGGTTAGGGCAGGAGTTAGTTTCTGAACCAGGGTATAGGAGGTTGTTGATTGAGCTCCAGGAGTCTATAGGGTTACATTTGTGTTTGTTTTGTAAAGTATGATAGCAGTTTTTCTTATCTTTAATGACTAGGTGTTTTGCTTGGTTGTGGAGGTGTCTATAGGCTATGAGATCAGAGGGTTTTTTTTTTTGCTTTTGCCAAAGCTTTCAGGCACTGCCCCTGCTGACTATGTTCTGTTTTGTGGCTCTAGTGAGCCATGGGGCATGACAGAATTTTATGCGTTTTAGTCAGGGTGTTGCCAAGCTATTCAAGATATTAAGGGAAGAGAAACTGAAATATTGTACAGCATTACCTAGAGGGAAAGTTTTTAAGGGTTCCCAGTTGATGCTTTGTAGGGGATTGTTAAAGGTTGTAGGGGAGAAATGGGATACGTTTCTAGTATATTTGTATTGATGTTTGTGTATGGCAGCTGAAGTTTTGTGTATTATAAAGGATCCTGCAGTGGCAATATTATTAGGGTCAGAGACCATGATCCAATCTAAGATTGCTCCATGGGTGTTGTTTTTTGTTGGGTCTGGTGATGCTGGTAATTAGCTGGGTGTAGTTATATAGGTTGATGTTGGGGGGAGGGGTCGCTGTGAGAAATCTAGCCAGTTTAAAATCTAAGATTATTGTTTCTGTAGTTATGTTATTTGAGCTCCAGGCTAGAATGTCCTCTGGAATGGAAATGTTATTACCAGGGGGAATATATATGGCAA
This sequence comes from Protopterus annectens, assembly GCF_019279795.1. NCBI lineage: Eukaryota > Metazoa > Chordata > Ceratodontiformes > Protopteridae > Protopterus > Protopterus annectens. The sequence continues at coordinate 1,908,165,000 of NC_056735.1, forward strand.
TCATGCATAGGTTTTTATTCTCATTAATTTTTAGGAAATATATTCAGATTCTGGCTGTAGCAAAGTTGGGTATGTGTGAGTTGTATGGGGATTATGTTGAAGGTGCTCAGGTAAATTAAAGCTACCCCACCTTCTTTTCTGGGGGGGGGTCTGTCTTTGTTTAGGCAGGCAAAGCAAGTTGGAAGAAATTCAGGGCTTTTGATATAAGGCTTTAGCCATGTTTCTGTAGCGGCAATAATGTCAGGTTTATTGTGTGTTGACCAGGTGTGGACGTCAGAGATTTTGTTTCTAATGCTTTGCATGTTAATAGTAGTTAGATTTAAAGACTTATAGTGGCAGTTTGAGTTGGGAGATGCCATTTGTGGGAATAATTATTTGTCTAAAGCAGAGGATATTGTTTTTGTATTAGTATTAAGAATTTTTACTGCCTCATGTCCCCTAAAATTTTTGCCAGAAATATTTCTCTTACATTTAACTCTAACATTGTTTTCAATTCTGGGTGCTTCACTCACTCTAGGAAAATGAACAGCTTTCTTCTATTTTTCTAACCAAAAAACATAGGCCCCCGGATTCACGAATCCTCTGTGTAAGACTTAATAAGTCTTACTCGGAGGCTGCAGTTGAATGGTATGATGTCAGCGTGCCATGAATATTCATGAGGGCACGCTGACTTAACTGTAAGTCTTACACGGACAGTGTAGGAAAGCAGGGGGCGTGTCCGACTGCCGAACAGTCTAAATGTCCATGCCCCTGCAAGGTTTGGAAAAGTAAAATGAAATTACACAAGAGCGAGTCCGCTCAAATGTCCTTGCACCCAACACCACACTCCCTGACATTGTAAACCCCCATCACAGTTATAAAAAGTAAAACATTAATTTTATTTTTTTTAAATTCCCGAAATAGCTGCCCGTATTTGCGCAGGTGTGCCCATTGCTTAGCTGTAGTTAACAATTCCAACATGGAAGACCATAAGAAAGAATGTTTATACAAATCATACCAAATAGCAATAGCGTAATGGTAGAGCATTTGCACAAAGAAGAGGCATTCACAGTTCGAGTCCCACCACTCCCCTTCTTATTTATGTTTTAAATCAGTACATGAAATAATACCTGACAAATATGATTAAAATATTAGTAAAAAGCAGTGAAATGGCCAATGTATTAGTGAACAAAATATATATTTTTAAAGGATCCTGATATATAATTGCTTGCAGTTAAGCAGCGCTTTACCCAGCACAATAGAGGTGCTTAAAGTTTAAGAGCGCTTTACGCAGCGCAATAGAGGTGCCCATAGTTTAATAGCGCTTTACCCAGTGCAATAGAGTTGCCCAAAGTTTAAGAGTGCTTTACCCAGCACAATAGAGGTGCCCATAGCGAAATAGCACTTTAACCAGCGCAATGTGTTTGCGTGGACGTGCACGCCGTGCCAACCAGGGCACCATAAGGCACCGTGGAGCAACATAGAGCAAAGTTGCTTAAACACAGCCACACCCCCTAGCCTGTCTGAACAGTATGAAAATAAAATGAATGACAAGGTTCGAACCTAGGACTCTGTGCATTATAATCAAAGTACAGAACCACTAAGCCATGACAACTTAACAGAAGCAGCCACTGTTAACATACATATACTTAGTAATGGTAGATTACGCATTACTAAGCAGGTCTGCAGTCAGCTGAGAATTATCAAAAACGGCCAATCACAAAAAGGTGCGGGAAATGTGGCATATTTAAGCCCCATAGGCGGGAACACTCGCCATAACTGATTGTAGCTCACATCTGCAGTTAGAATGGCTGGTGCTGGAGAGGGTACACACTTCCGAGCGCAACGTTGGGGCATCGAGGAGTCAAAATACATGGTTTGGCTCCTTGTCCACCGTCATGAGTCAAGACTCCTGCAGGGCCAGTTCCAAGGGACGGAGTACAAGGCAGAGGCTTGGAATCGGTTAGCTCATGACCTCACCAGTGTCACAGGCGTTCCTCGGACTGGTGAGCAGGTCAATCACCACCATGCAGACCTGAAGAGACGTAAGCAGGACCACCTGAACCAATGGATACAGGAGGCCCGTGGGATGCAGGATGCCCCACAACTGAGTAGGTAGCCATGGAATGCAGTATGTAAGAATTGATAATTGATTCTGTATAATGGATAGGAATGTCTCAATATCCCTTTATTTACTTTACAGCTGCAGGTGACCGTGCTGCAAATCAGCAAGCCTATGCAGATAGGCTGCTAAGGCTGCACCACAAGGCAGGTTAGTGATTATTCTGCATGTATTGTTATATAAAATAGGGGAGAGAGCATGAAATAAAGTGTTGTAGTCCAATAATACAGCCATAAATGGCCTGAATAAGTCCTCTGCATGTACTGTCAGATAAAAAAGTCAGAGAGCCAGAAAAAGAAAGGTAACATATGTCCGGAATAATATCTCTGCAGGTACTGTCATATAAAAAAGTCAGAGAGCCAGAAAAAGAGTGTAGTAACCTATTAAGAAAGATAACATATGTCCAGAATAATATCTCTGCAGGTACTGTCATATAAAATAAGTGAGTGAACCTGAAAAAGAGTGTTCTAACCTATTAATAAAGGTATAATATGTCTTGAATATGTCTTCCATATGCAGCGTTATAACAAATAAAGGAGTGAGCCTGTGGAAAAGTGTGCAATGTCATTAATAAAGATCTAAAACCCGGAGTGTGTCTGTGTCACTTAGTTTGAAATGTTATTGTACCCTTGCATTATACAAATAGTACTGTTTTAAAAAGTGCTGGCAACCCAGAGTTGTGCAGTCCCATATAAAGTGGGTGATGGAAGTGCTAGTAGCTGTGAAGCATATATACAGTCCTCAACAGTCAGTTACTGGCTGGCATGCATAAGTAAATCTGGCACATGAGTAGCATGTTAATTTGTTCCCCAGAAATGTGAATGTGTGTCAAGAAATGCAGGGTTCTGTATAAATAGAAGAGAAAATGTCATGTGAAAACATCCAGATATGTAGATAAAGAAATATAAATGCAATCAAGGAATATGTAGCAGTAACATCTGCATCTTGGACAGTTAGTATGTCAGATATAGGTCAGGCATATATTAAACTAGCCAAACCCGTTACACAACCTAATGCAAGTGTAATAATACATGTAGGGGATATACACTTGCAGTCACTAGGAAGGTAGTGTAGACTAAAAGTAATTATAAAATGTTAATTGAGGTTTTTTTCTACACCCTACTGTATGTGCATAAACCATGCAATTCCACACCTCAATGGGTATGTGTAATCTTAAATATTTGTTGGGACATATGTCCTATTGTTCTATAAATATTTGCTTTCACGTTGATGCATGTGCCCTGTTCAAACACCACAATCATGGTGGCCTGTTGCTACCAAACATCCCTGCATGCTGTTGGAATATCTACTGTCGTTCAATATATGCATGTGTTATGTTTGCTGTTCAACTGTTGGAATCTTGGTGTGTTGGGTTAATGGGAATATTACTGCATGCTGTTACAACTAATCTGCAAAGCTGTTGTTTATGTTGTAATTAAACACACCTAATCACAGAACGTATGGGAAGGCCGGTCCCAGCGGACCCACCTGCCCCTCCTCAACTGGCGAGTACACCTGGCACCAGCAGGTCCGGTGCCCAGCCCGGGCTCCCCTCCTCCGTTGGTCCTGTGCCACCTTTGGGTGGAAGAGCTGCAGGGGATGGGCCCCCCCCGTGCAAGCGTGGGTGGAGAAGGGCCACCTGGCACCCTTCGAAGGGTCCGGGCTGTGGTGCGTAGGGAGATCCAGCTTTCAGTCACTGATCCCCTATGCTAGCTCGAGGCGAGAGTGGTGCATCTCACAGGTGAGCCTGCCCATCCTATGCAGCCCCCAGCACAGCCACCCTAGGGGCTGTGAAGGTGCAGTGGTGACTACCCATCGGTGGGGATCTCAGTTCCACTGTTACCATCTGTGGACTCATGGGCTTGCGATTTCCTAACATCCGACCCCGTCAATTGTGTTCTCCCACCCCATGTGTCATACACTGCCCCTGTTTGTGTCTTGTCTGTCTTGTTTGTTTACCTCCCCAACCTACCTCCCCGAACATAACTACTTCCTCTACCTCACTTTCCACTCTGACCTGAAAAAAAAAAAAGGGCAATATGTACCCACAAAAATTACGCCCCATATATAGCTGCCCATTTCACACAAATGTCCATTGGACATGTAAACTGATAATTATAATTGGCAGTACAACATACTTTGTTGTCCACACCCCTCTCCCAGGGGTGGTTGGTTTCAAATTTCACTCCAAATTTATTGCATATGCACAGCTGTTGCTGGTAAAGAAATGGGCAGCTATGGAATCTTCCCTACACCCGTTCTGCACATCCCGAGCTTGTTTACCTACTGTCTGTCCCTCTTTGTGACCCCTTTTTCACCACTTTCCTATCTCCCCATTTTCTTTTCTTTAAAAGAAATTAGCACGGGGGTTAGCAGGAGTAAGCACTTTTAAGCAGTAGTAAGCGGGTTTAAGCGAGTGTGCGCATGTGTGCGTTTAGCTAAGTGTCACGCAAACCTGCGCAAACCTGCTTACAACTGCTTAAAAGTGCCTTAGCCACTCTATGGAAGGGGCCTTGTTCTACTCAGCAGCAAAAGAACAGACCTCTGCCAGTCTCGAACCCCAGACCATTGACACAATAGACTGCATGAATTACCACTAAGCCACAGCAGATACACAAATGACTTGGTGCTGAAATAAATATATTGTGCATTACAATGAGGGAATGTAAATGGAAATTAGGAATGGTATAACACAAATCCTGTTCTGTGGGTCTTTACCAGCAGTTGTTGTGGAATTGCATGACATGACTGTGAAAAGAGAACCAGCCATCCAAGCAGGGAATAATGTTACAGTAGCACCTTGCAAACACCACACAGTATCAGACCAGGATAAATACTGGCAAAGTTGAATAGGGCAGAGGCCAGACACACCAACTGTGACTGCTTTACAGGGATGTCCCTGATTTGTAAACAAATGTTAGCTGTGCCCCACTGAATCACTCTGGAAAGTACTAACTTTAGGCAGAGAAGTGTGGAATCACACGTAATGAATAATGTCAATAGGTGAGAGTAGACACTGCTTGCATGTCAGAAAAGGTGTAGGTATACATATTCTCTGATTCCCAAGAAAGTCTCAACTGCAATATGTCTGTAATATATTGCAGGTGTATCTAATGTATATGTACCTTTCACTGAGGCCGTTCAAATATATACCTGAGAGTATCTGAGGCCTGGCAGAGGCAGAAACACAGGCATATCAGCATTACTGCTGTTACACACTCTGCAAATAGCTTTGGAAGGATTTCCACAAGCATGCCCTTATGTAGGAATACAACACAGAAATATCACAGGATGTGGCCATGTCCTGCTAGTAATCAACTGTGACAATGCCAATGTGCCAGTGCTGAAAAGACTGGTGTGGTGCACAGACAAAGTATAATAGGCTAACCTCTAGCTACCATTTCAATATGTCCACAGGTGGGAGCTACGCAGACAGACTACTTGCCTTGATAGACTAACAGGTACACAGTGACCCTGTATGTTCAGCAAGATAAACCTCACATGATAATAAAAAATGCTCTTTGCAGTTCTGCACCCCTACCCAAAGGTACAACACACCTGTGTATTCAGGCAAAAACCAGGATGTAGGTAGGCATACTCAGTACTGAAATATGTCCAGTTGTGTTGAGCAGCCTGTGCTAATGTCAACACAAACAAACCACAAACTGTTCAGAAGTGAGTAACGTAATAATTACAGCATAGCAGTTCACAAACACTGCATGTGCCACTGGAATACAGTGCACTAACCACATTTGCATGGCAGTTAAATGTCTAATTCAGAAAGAAAGTACATACTCCCATGTATCCTGTGTTAGCATTTGGAGGGGTGAGTACATGTCTACACTGGGAAGTGTGTACTGGAAGCAGCAACATTCAGGTTTGAGTACAACATGCATACCACTGGCTACAACTCTAGCTTCAGGTAAGAGACATATACCAACCTTCTGACTGACACAACGGTGTCCAGAGCAAACAAGCATGGGCCCCACCTTGGAAAGCTGAAAGGACTATGCCTACCTAACCTAGCATTTTATAGCAGTGGGCTGCAATCACAGTGAGTCATGCAATCACCACACAGCAGGCTGCATGCAATTACTGAATGGTGGGCAGCAACTGGTGCAGAGGCTGTCACATGCACAAGTGCAGATACCGGGAAAAGCAGGATGTACCTGCTGTCCACACATGCAATAATATTATTGCAGGTACAGGGAGATAGAGAGCGAGAGCAAGAGAGAGACACAGACAACAGAGAGAGAAACAGAGGGAGAAACCCCAAAACAAACAACCAAAAAAAAAAAAAACCTACAAAACTGTAATAGACGTTGCAGGGAAATACAAAGGTAAGGTATGTAACTCATGTGTGGCAGCAGTACGTATCTATCTGTATCTGCACATGTGCATAGGGAAAGGGACATACTGCAACTGTTAGTGAAGGATGGACAGATATCTGTCATTGAAGGTTGTTATGTGCATATATCTATGTAGGTCGTAGTGTGTGGCATAGAAAACAGCATGCAGTGCTGATATATGTCATGTGCTGGTTAAATGCTGTGGGGCTGATTTGTCAGATCTGCTGTGTTACAGCCAGTGACGCCTGCTAAAGCTACATGGGCCGAGGACACCCACATCTATTCTGCACAACACTGTGCAATATAATCACATAACTGTACATCCCACAATTGTCGCATAACTGATATCCCCACCATGAAAAGTGGACTGTACATGTGCCTATATGTACATTTATGTGTACAGCAATGGATGTGTACATGTATGTATATATATATATATATATATATATATATATATATATATATATATATATATATATACACACATACGAGACATGGAGCCATATGTACTGCAACAGGTGTGTGGTGACCAAGGCATGGACTGTAGACAAGTGTTGATACTGCAGTGCCATTCCTCCTTTCCAAACACTGTACCCATTAACTACCACATAGGTAGAGATCTACCCAACACCGAATGTGTGATAAGGGAACATGGGACACAGGTGCACAGTAGCCACCTCTTTGATAAAGACAGTGCCACTCTAGACCTGTAATCTGTCTGTGTGGTATGTGTCATGACAACAGGTGTGTCATCTAGGGAAATATAGGTCAGTGTTCCCCTTTACTCATCACAATGCCCTGTGTGGTATGTACCTCACATGACAACTACAGCAGGTGGAAAGGCCACAGACATACCTCACAAAGGGTAATACTGGCCGCAAACAGATGCCTTATGCAGACTGACTCACAAAACCACATCTAGACTGTATTGCATACCGGCCACACAGAGGTGACCTCTGCCAGACATACAGAGGTATGTCACACCCATAGCTGGGTGACATCACCATGGCAACATATCACAATCCCTCCGGGATACACGCTCTAGGGCCCTAAACCTTGTCAGCTCACTAAACAGCACATGCTGGAGGGATAGGTTCCTATCTCAGAGATATGCCATACACTGGAATAGACCACCTAGCAATAGCAAACAAGGCTCCTCATTAGCAGTTGTCATAAATACCCCTGATGATTGTTTGGGAGATTGGTAATACACCCCAGGAACCCTCTCTGTGGTTTTGGTTGGCAGTGGCAAGTGAAATCAAAGTACATGTGTGTCAAAGACCAGGGTAGCATATGGCTAGGCTGCTGTAGGCCCTAGGGCCAATAGCATATTACCTACCTATGACACTATGCACTCACACATGTACTCAATGCAATACCTGCTATGTGAGGTTGAATAAGTGTAACACTGAATGTGTGCAAGGTCTGTAAAGGTGTGATAGGTTAGTGTGAAGTTGTATCTGACATGTTAGTGTCTATCCTTGCTGTGATGCCAGCAAAAGATGTGTATTGTACTGTTAGGCAGACATAGTAGTATGGCATACGATGTGACGTAGTTCCTTGTTGACGACCGTGGTGTCTGATTGTAGGCTAAAGCAATACATGTATGCTTAGTGAGAGGTACTGCTGTTGAATCCAACTCTCATATGAACTGTAGTACTACCTGAAGCTGTAGGCCTAAACAGCACAGTATGGTGTGTGTTCACATTGCTTGGAAACACTAGCTTGTGTGTTTCCTGTAGTCTGCACAGAGAACAAAACTCAGGCATAAGGGTTTGTAAGTAGTGGCACACAATACTGTATGGTACACAGGTAATGCTCATCTGTGCTGGCATACAGTGGTGCATTGTATGTTTGTCTGATGTGTGTGTAATTATGCCTGTACCATGCTTGCAATCATATGTGTGTTACAGGGTATACGTGTGTATCCAGCAACATATATACTCTGTTTTTAGCAGTATGCCACCTACTGTAACAACTGTACACATATGTTAGGCAGGGCTATGGCATCAATGACTAGGGTGGTTGACCGGTACTACTGTAACTGTACTTTACATTCATTGCAATGGATGATATCTCTGTTCGTGCATTGGTGTGATATATACCCCTGTGTCGAGGTTGTGCATTGTGTCACAACAGTATGCTGGGTACTGTTGTATAGTGGTGTGATATATAGAGTGTGCCAGGCACTGTTAGTCAGTTGTGGCCTGAGAACCAATAAGTGGTATTGAACGTGTGTAACCTCTGACAGACAAATGGATGGTATATATGTCAGTAAAGTGATATCTTTGGTTAAAGGTTTAAAGTGTGCCACAGGACTCGCTCACACATATTGTTCATATCTTTTTCAGCCAGATGGCCCACCAACGCAACCTGTCATACACAGCAGGGAAGGAAGATGAGATTGTGCAAAGCCTGGTGCAGCAGTACACAATGCTGTTTTCCCAAAGCAGCCATCATCAGCAGGAGCGGACTGCACTGTGGCAGGATCTTGTTCGTCGGGTAAATGACATAGGCATGCATAACCAGACATATGAGCAGGTACGCCATCACTGCATTGATTTAATTAGACATGTCCAGTAGTGTGCATCTGATATCCAAAGACAACAGCTTGCCACAGGTGGTGGGGTGGCCATTCATCCCCCCTCACCAGTGTGGAGAAACTGGTCCTAAGCATGGTGGCTCCTGGACAACAGCAGCAACAACCTCTGACATGTGCTGTCATGGAGGCCGGAGCCACCCAGCATGTTCACATGAAGCAAGGAGATAACATGCCCTATCTGTAGACTACAGTTAACTGTATTGTTAGATTATGTCTACATGAGATGTGTACTGTGTGTTTAGCAGTCGTGCTGCCTAGTGTTGTGCAATACTGATATTTGGAATATTATCTCTACACCTGTGACTGCTGACTGTTGTTCTACTGTAGGTTAACATACCCACTGTAGCAATGCTACAGTTGTGGCCACTGATGAACTCTGTCATATTCTCGTAGGTCCCTCTGGTGTGACAGCAGGGCAGACGATCCATGCTGGTGAATGTGGCATAACTGCAATGTTGGTAATGAAATGTGCATGTCATAGGTGAGGTGTAGGCCATGTACACATAACACACCTACGCATAATGCATGCCATGCATGTTTGCTGTAAGACGTTGCACAGCTCAGTAATGTCAGTAGCTGCCTCAATGACATGCAATACATAGAGCATCAGACACAGTTGTGGCAACACCGTACTGCATATTGGACAGGCATAGTTGCTACAGCTGTACACAACATAACACGTTTATCATACGCAGTACACAAAAACATGCTACATATGACGTTACCACACACCCACTGTAAGGTCACACTTCAGTATCCCACATGTCATCCACACACACATGATGTGCTTCAGGGGTAGAGGCCTATCATGGGATTGTGCAACACTCTTCAACGCATAACACAGTCGTGTTAGGCAATGCTCCCTATTGGGCACCTCACACACCCATGTACAAAGTGGCTGTGTAATTGTGAACGTAGCCATGGCACTGCAGTTCAGGTACAGCATGCTAGGCGATGGTCTGTCACACATTAATAGCTGTGAGTGACCACAAGATGCATGATGATGATGGCACATGGTACTACACCCCATCCAGTTACAGTGACCACAGTACTACACATACCAGTCATTGCTTTGCACCTCAATGTTGTGTGTGTGCAAACATATGCACCTACACACAATATGCATAGCATGTTGTGTGTGTGCTTACATATGCCAGTATACACAATATGCACAGCAGTCATCATCTGTACAAAGTGTCACATATATGTCCTGGAATGCTATTGGGTGTATAGGTCACATGACACACATTGGGTATGTGTGATGTTTAATGTTGCAGTCATGTAGCATGCCATGTCATGGCTGGCACTGACATATCTGCTATATGTCCCACACTCACCATAACCACTGTACAATGGCCATTTTGAGCATTGGGATTCCTTCACGTCTACATGCACCACTCATCCTGTGTGTGTACATAGCATGCATGTGCTACACCTGTGCCCCCTATTATCTGCTATGGACACAGACACTGTAAATCACACATGGCAATCTATGTGTCACACAGATAACACATGCAGCCATGGTATGTATACCTGTGAGTGATGGTACACAGGACATTGCAGAGCTGATAATACATGCACAGCAATGTTGTGCCCATGTACACATTGTTTTCCAGGGTTTAGCCAATCACTGAACAACTACACCCATGCATCAAAGCCACGTATAATGTCATGATCTTGATTAACACATATTCTGCATGCTGACACGTGTGAGGTGACTGTTTGCCTTGTGATACTGTCATCCACCTTCACCCACTATTGAGTATGTGTTGGATTTCTGGTGTGTGTGCGTGTATGTGCTGTAGTAAGGAGTGTATTTGTGTGCATGTGTGCATGTGTTCATGTGTTCATGTGTGCATGTGTTCATGTGTTCATGTGCTCATATGTGCATGTGTGCATGTGTGCATGTGTGCTAACATCATGTACAAATTGTAAAGTGTGTTTCCTGTCTTTCTCTCACAGGTGCTGAGTTTGGGATGGCTTAAAGCAGCAGGGAACCTGAAGTCACTGCCACTAATAGTGGAGATGATGAGACATGTATTCTCGCACAGGAAGGTTTGACAGGGTCTGTCGTTGGTCTGACAATCGACAGTACACAGCGTTCAACCCCATCTATGTGCACATTCATACTGCCAATGCATCCCTCATCACCAATGGCCTTAGCTGAGGGACAGCATACAGTTGGCATTGACCAGGAGAGTGTGGTACCCATGGCACTTGCATCCCCTCACAGCAGCCATAGCTGGATTCCTGGAACAGTACCACATAGACAGATGTCCGGGGGTTCTCGAGGAGGCACCACTGGTCATATTGCCCCTGGCAGACGTGCCCCCAGAGGTATTACAACCTCCAGTATGTTCTGGGCTGTAATGCAGGCACAGGCATGTATGGAACGGTGCACCAGACAGGGACTAAGGGCGCAGAGGGCCCATTACACAGCTATCAATGACAGCATCCGTGACCTTGCCGGTACCATCTGAAATTACACTGAGGTCATTGATAGACGTTGGGGGGAGACATTAGATGCCCTCCACAATGTGTTTTCCATGAGCCAGGACCATGCAGGATGGTTGAGACATCAACACGGATGCATGTCAGCAACAGCTGGCAGTCGTCATGTATGGCACACAGATCACAGCCGCTCTCGTAGTGGCAGTACCAGCCCCAGCAATGCTGGGGCTGGCCTGTCCATTGACCATCCTAGTAGACCACATGCACATGGCTCTGGCCAGTCCTAGCAGGGACATGGGTCCAGTCATCATACCTCTGCCTCTGATGATAGTACCCATTCAGGGTTGGTATCCGATACTGTCCATACCACCCCTGCCAGGCACAGGTACCATGTCCATGGCCAGAGACAGTGATCTGTACAGCCTAGCAGGTACAGTCTGTGGCTGTCCCACAACCTCCCATATATGGCAGCCACATGGTGGAGCTGTGTGCATGCAGACACACACACATTAACCAAACAACTAGGGCTCACACATACACACACACATTACATCAACATTGGCCCATGCTGTACTGTTGTCCCTCTCTCTCTCACACACACACACACACACACACACACACACACACACACACACACACACACACACACACACACACACACACACACACACAGACATGTCGATTGGATGGGTCAATGTCTGGTTCTGGCAAACCAACAACACACCCTTTGCATATGATAACACCTGTGCCACCTCCTGTCATCTGTAACATTGATGCAGAAACAGGCTAACATTGTTCTGATGCATAGGGTGACATTATAGCAGTGTAGCAATATTAGCAAGTTGTCAACAGGAAAGTGTAATGATATCCTTGTAGGTATATCTGAGCAGGCATTATGCATCACAGCTCTGATTGTCAATGTAGCATTGTTTACACCAGTGTTAAGTCTGAGTATGTATTTTCCACCCATGTGCCACTTGGCTGAAGTGTACAGTGTTGCCAGCATGTGTTAGTGAGTGGACAGTATGTGTGTGATGTGTGCATTATCGATTAGCAGGTGTACATCTGTGAACATGGTGGGTGAGCACTGTCTGCATGTACGTGCATAGTGGACACATGGGACGTGTGACATACCCTGTTGTACACATTGTTAACATCTCATAGTATCTTTCGATGGCCAGTATGCATTCTACTACAGATATGTACTAACATGGGTACACATGTGTGTATGACATGGGGTGACACTATGCTGTGGGTGATACTGTTAATATCTGTCAATGATTTCCAGTCTGGTAGTATACACAACCTCAACAGCATGACTATAACCAATCATTAGATGATGTCCTGACAAATGACACACAGTTGTAGGGAACTCAGTAACAGCTGGATCCTTCTGGTACTATACTATAACAGTAATCAGTGGTATTGACAGCCACCCGTTCCTGGGACCACACCTGTTTGGCATATAGCCCTCTTAGGTACATGCAAACACACTAGGGATATGTCCATCCACCCACATCTGGAAATGCATGCATTGGCCTACAATGCATTCCCTGGATGGGATGCATATCCTACACAAGGGTATCATGCAGACAGATACCTGCTGTCCAATACATGCTGTATAGCAGTAAGCCGACTATGGCATAGTCATCCACATTTACTATACATACTATCCTGACAGTACCACATAGGTGGTAGCCCTCAACATGTATGTTGGGTACCAATGTGTACATACAGCCACATGTTATGTCATCTGTAACTTGGTATCCATATATCCATGGGTATTGTGGAGTCCCTTGGTATGTCACATAAGACATTAGGGGCCTGAATTCATATCCACAGGGCTGTTGTACACCTATAATGACTGTCCATTATTGCCAGTCGTTGTTGCGTATGAACATGTCTGACATACACCCCAGGCATGTACTCTCACTCACAGTACTCTATAGTAACTGTCATGGGTGTGTGTGGCACAGATGACCTTGGCCACAGATCACTACAGTGGCCAGGCTTGTCACATACATACATCTGTGACCTATGATCTGAGAAGCAGTGGCACAATCTGTCAAAGGAAACAAATGTATTAATGTAGTATGCTGGCTTCACACCTATGTACTAATTGAGGTCACATGTACACATTTATTTGCCATGCAGATACCTGCTGTGTGCAATGCACATACTGTTTTAATCATGATATGTCATACCATAGTAAAAGCAAAACGCACACTGCATTGACCAACTGTGTCACACACTCAGCAATTGCAGGATTCAAACCCCTACCCAACTATGTTATGATACCAGAGAGATACGCATTAACACGGCGCGCTATATGCTTTGCTGGGTGGTTTCTTTTCTCCTGCTATATTTGTAGGATTCTGTCATCATCAGACTTTCCAAAGTGGAATGTACCTCTTTTAATGTGTTTTCCCAGTCTCCAAAAAGGGCACTCCTCTCATAGGAGAATACACACACCACCCCACACACAGTCAGCAGGATTCAAACCCCTACCTAACTATGTTATGATACTAAAGTAATACACATTCATACCCCTCAACTGTACAGATTATCGCAGAATGTCCAGATTTTTGACTCATATTTTTGGTGAGTTCCTCCTAAAATCTGTACTTTTCTGGCAAATAGCTGAGGATTGAAGTCATTAAATAATGACAACCATTTGTGTTTAAGACTCCACATCCTTCAGAAAATTAATGCTAATGCAAGACCTATTATTCTATCAATTTTCTAAGTTTGTAAGAGCAATATTTAAAATCTGTCCCTATTTGCCCCCCCATCATTTTAGGCTTTGTCCAGATTTTTTGCTCTAAGGGGTGAGAGGTATGTACACATTAACACAGCACGCTATATGCTTTACTGGGTGGTTTCTGTTCTCCTGCTATATTTGTAGGATGCTGTCATCATCAGACTTTCCAAAGAGGAATGTACCTCTTTTAATGTGTTTTCCCTGTCTCCAAAAAGGGCACTCTTCTCGTAGGAAATCACACACATAGACCACCCCAACACACACTGTCAGCATTTGCAGAATTCAAACTCCTACCTAACTATGTTATGATACTAGAGAAATATGCATTAACACGTTGCACTATATACTTTACTGGGTGGTTTCTGTTCTCCTGCTATATTTGTAGGATGCTGTCATCATCAGACTTTCCAAAGAGGAATGTACCTCTTTTAATGTGTTTTCCCTGTCTCCAAAAAGGGCACTCCTCTCATAGGAAATTACACACATACACACACACACCCACACTGTCAGTGTTTTCAGGATTCAAACCCCTACCTAACTATGTTATGATACTAGAAAGATATGCATTAACACGGCATGTTATATGCTTTACTGGATGGCTTCTTTTCTCCTGCTATATTTGTAGGATGCTGACATCATCAGACTGGACATGGTAATGTGTGTGCACTTTGTTTTATGCAATCCCAGGAATGAGCCATGTGGGTCTGCAGGTGATAACAGCTTGAACAGGACCCCATAATTCCTAGCTTGTGTGATCTTTCTGTGAACACATTGACATTCCTTCATATGTCAACACATATTTATGCACAGATTGTTGGCTTTGTGGATACGGCATGTGGCTGGGATGTTGATAAAGGGCTGTTCAAAGTCTATGTGGGACATGTGTAGCTCTGTTCAGTGATGTATGTCCTGGGTGGCTACCTTGCAAACAGTCTAGCATGTTTGGGAACCACGATCTGCACATGAACATACCACAGTTGGTAGGGTTGTGTGTTTGGCAGCTTCCAATAGCTCTGTTTATGACTTCAACCATGATGGACTCCATGGCTTTGCAGATCAGACTTCATAGGCTTACTGGACTATACTTCCCATGGTGTGTTGTGTACCGACACTTGTGGGGAGTGCCATATGTTGCTGTAACTCATTCAACGGTTCCAGATCCTGTGGAGAGGGTGAGGCTCAACAGACTGTTCAGGTGCAGGGTCTGTGTGTTCTGTAGTTCATGCATGACACATATTGGGAAACAATGTCATCCAATTGCTGCCATGCTTTTGGCTTTGGGGGGAGCTGTTCAGCCATTCTACATGTGATATCTCCTGGTATG
This sequence comes from Protopterus annectens, assembly GCF_019279795.1. Lineage (NCBI taxonomy): Eukaryota > Metazoa > Chordata > Ceratodontiformes > Protopteridae > Protopterus > Protopterus annectens. The sequence goes on from NC_056735.1 coordinate 1,908,180,588, forward strand.
ATGATAGGGACTATCGTCAGTGGGAGGTGGGTATGTATATATGGGCCTGCCTGACAGGATGTCGGCATTGTCAGTCAGGTACAGTTGGCCTTGACTCAGGACATATATGAGTGTACATTGCTATTTATGACATAGCTGAAGGAGGTGTCATGATTCAGTCTGGACTACTTCTCAGCTACTCTTTACAAAACACCAACAAACCTGAGCACGAATCCCTGTTATAGTCTTTTACACACTTAACACCCTACTGATCCTTTGTGATCAGGCTACGGAGTATGTCATCATAACATCCTGGCATGTCCAGGGGTCGGTTTCGTGTGTACTCTCCTGTCCAGCTAGTGAATATTGTGGTTTTGACACAATGTTATATCTACCTCATGTACACAGACAACCCTCTCCTCCTCCCAACAAACTCAGACATATGTGAGGATGCAACAATATTGACATACAGGAGGCTGAGCTTTCTCGACCCATGACGGGCATAGTCTATCAGGTGGTGAAGGTAACCACACACACCACATATCAGTCTCATATAAACCTATAGCGACAGCAATCAAACCACATTATCACACATAAACATACTCGGAGACTCTACATAAACTCTGCCTGAGCAGCAGAGACCTCCAAAGCAGACACACAAACAACTGCTACCCCACTACAATACCCACATATCACATAGTTCACAATGTCAGTGTGCCACACAGTCACTGCCCTTTGGGCTAAACAACACACCTAATACACTTGTAATAGGTGACACTTATTGTCAGACACACTGACGTCCCACTCACCAGGCCAAACAAGGGAATAGTCACTTTGAGCTCTCTCTCGGGTGCCAGGGTCCGCAACATAACACATGCACTCAGGTCACTCCAAAGCAAGTACAGGACTGGCTCCATCATTGTCCATGCTGGTGCGTACAACCTCAGATGTTCCTCCCTGGACCACATGACATGATACATAGAGGAATTCTCTGATCATGTTGCCCAGGCCAGTATAACCCTGACCTTGTCTAGCATCTTACACTCACCAAGTATGATGTCACAGTATACCAACAAACTGATCACGTTTAACAGTTGGCTAACATATTGGTGTCATTCAAAGGGGACACAGTGTCTGTCAGCCTGGGGTGACATGCTCGACATGCCACGTAGCTTCCCTATGGACAGCTTGCACCTGTCACCCTTGGACTTTCGAATACTGGCTAAGGCACTTGCGACCACCATACTGCCCTTTTTAAGCGGGCCTCAAAAGACAAACCCACCTCCATAGACATTACAGAGTACATGACACTGAGGGTAATGCTGCTCAACACCAGATGTGTTACCCTCAAATTGCGCCCACTCAGGAATCTCCTCAGTATGGACAATAGCGGTATCTGTGCACTAACAGACACCTGGTTCAGGCTCCCAAATGCACACCAGCACTACCAGGTTATATTTCATACCATGCTTTCTAACCACAAAACTCGGAATGGCCAACACAAATAGGGGTTGTATCCATATACATCACGGATATACATACCTCCAGGTTGGTAGCAGTGCACAAAGCATCACATACCATACATATGCACCTAACATTGTGCAAATCTGCCTTTCGGTTTGTTGCCTGCTACGGACCACCTTCCCAAACTCAGGAACCACACTCGGCTTTCCTGGGAACACTGGACAATATGAAGGTCTCCCCAAACACCATTATAGTGGGTGACTTCAAATACCCATACATTGACTGGGGATAGTACTTAGGCCCCAACATCCTCACCCAATAGTTGCTACTATTTGTAAACTCATATGCTATGGCACAACCAGTCACTACACCCACAAGAGGGGACAACATATTGGACATGATCATCACCAACATGGGGACTCTATGTTCCACAACAGAGATATACCCCTCATTGGTAAGGTCAGAACATACATTTATCTCACTGGACATCCATATCCCGTCCCCACACCCATCCTGGGTAATCTTGGTGAACTTCTCAAAAGCAAATGTTGCACTTCTCCAGACCAAGGTGGTATCCTTCAGAGACCCTGGGACAGTGGTAAGTATGGCTCAGACTGCTGAATCCTTTACATACACATTCTATGGAACCTAGTGGACTGCATGGATCATGCTATCCCAAATAACAACTGGACTCACTCCTCCAATGGCAGGGGACCTGTCTGGTAGACCCTGGCCATTAATAAGCTATACAACAAAAGGAGGACGCTACTACATGATAGAGCACAATCCCAGACAGGGAAGGCATCTGTGATCTGTACTAGCAGACAGCTACAATCACTCATGTATTTATGTCAGGCCTGCTTCTAACGAACAATTGTACCAGACACGTAGGACACTCACAAGGCCTTCTTCAGTTAATTCAGGTACCTGGGTGGACACTCACTGATATGCTGTGAGTTACTGCATACTGACTAAACATACCCTGAATCCACAGACATTGCCAACATCCTGGCAAACAGGTTCAGTGCAGATGTCTCCCCCCATCCCCCCAAAGGAGCTACTGTCCATCCCAACAGAGTGTAACCTCCCTGACATCACAAATAAACAGGTGAGTGCTGCCCTCCCCACAGCAGACAACACAGCATCAATGGGACCAGACAATGTCCCGGCCTGCGTCTTACATGGGCTTCATGACAGACGTAACCCTCACATTACGTCACTGTTCAATATCAGAGTTACTGCAGGATATGTACCCACGGAATGGCGTACAGTGATAGTGGTCCTGCTCCACAGAGTTGCTGCCACAACAGACCACAGACAATATCGGCCTATAAGGCTAACTAGCCTGTTCTGCACAGCTATGGAGTGTATTGTAATGGGACTCATGCACATAGACGTCGGGAACCTACAGACACTGGGTCCTACACATTTCAGTGTTGTTGTGGCCAGATCTTGCCTCTTGGACCTGTTCGTATTCTTTAAACAGTTTCCAGGTCCATCAGTGTAGGGATGGTTGTCCACACAGCCTGCATGGACCTTGCACAACCCTTCGACATAATACCCCACTCGGCCATTATGCATAGGCTCACTGGCATCAATATCGACACATACCTCACACGATGGATTGCTACCTGGATCAGGGATAGCACCCATATGCTCAGTATTGCAGGTGTCATGTCTGACTATACACCTGTTACACATGGCATCCCACAAGACTCAGTCCTGGGACCTCTCTTGTTCAGTATATATTTGTGTGACGCACAGGCTAACACAGGAGGAATATGGCTGACCAAATTTCGCAGATGACTGCAAACTGGGTGCCATAATCAACTCTCCAGCTGGCACATGCATACTCAAACAGGGTCTCACAGAAATAGGATGACTGGTGCCTGAGCCATGGCCTACAGCTAAATGCCATTAGTTGCATGCTCATCCCCTTTGGGAATAACAACATGCCCACACATTACCACATAGGTAGTAATCCATTACATACGGTAGTAGTTGTTAGGGGTTTGGGGACACGACTTGTTCGTACTCTTGCCTTTGACAATCACATTGCCAAAGTGGTTAGACAGAACTTCTATATAGCCCACCTTATCCCATATGGTTTCACATGTTAATCAAGTGAGGTCATTGTGCCCCTATACTCATCATGACCATGCTTGGTTACAATGCTACATTTGGGATGTACCTTACCCGACACCTGCAGCAACTGTAATGGCCACAAATGTTCCTCAACAAGCATATGTAGGGACTCAGACGGATGCCCTGCACAGTTCAGATACAGTAACTCCAGCTCTACTCAGTCGCTTACCACCTACTCGGATGTGTTGTGTGCCTGTAGTTTAAGGAAATATCTGACCCAGAATTAATGGACATGCTCCACCTCAGGATATCTGACTCCCTTGGAGCTACACACTCCAGGGACATATACCTCAGCACAGATGTTAATAGGGCATGCTGGAGGGACAGATTCTTATCCCAGAGGCTCCACTCACTCTGGATTGTAATCCTGGTTTCGCATGGGCAAAGCCACCCACTGACCACCTACAGGAGACATCTTGACAAGTGGATGGGTGATCGTATGTTTACCCATGGGATATCTTCTGGGTCCCTGCTAGACAGAGGCACAATACACTAAATGTAAATGGGCTATCTTGTGTGACCTACTATTCACAGGCACAGTGTTCTACTTTGACAGGGTTGCGAAAGCCAAACACACTGTGGCTAGGCTTGTACATGCCCTAGGGCAGATAGCCTAGTATCAACCTCTGAACCTATGATAATGTTCAGGATGCAGAATGTTTATTGCTGATACTGTTTGCAGGTTTTATCATCTTTGCTTTCCCACTTTCTATGAACAACTTAGGTATCTGCAGAACATATTTGATTATGACAGGGTTCCACTATGTTATAAATGTGTCTGTTGTCATATAACTGTGTGCACAGGGCAGATTGCTGGATAGTGAGAGGTTCCTGAGTTAACACATGCAACTGCCTGATATGTGTGGCCCACTGTTGTACTCCGACATGTCATAAGTGTGTGAGCGTGCCCAGTTCAGACTGTCAATGTTCTGTTGCCTGACATTTGTCTCGTTTATTCAAGTGTGTGAGCATGCCCAGTGTGACCTTTCAGTATGTTGCTGTCTGAGGTCCACTACATTTGTTGATGTATGTGTACATGTCCAGTATTAAAATTTCTACTGGGTGTGTTGAAAGTCAGGTTCTATTCTTACTGCGGGACTCACCTTTGTGTCATAACTCAGCAGGGTTTATGCTGTGCCTGCAGGGTTTCCATGGAATACTTTGCATAGACTTATCAACATTTCTTCATACAGGCTGATCACTGCAATACTGTCATGGTTTAGTGCTTCAGTACTATGACTATAGTGCACAGTATCCTGGGTTTGAGGTCCATCACTGCTTAATATTTTCATACTGAGCAGACCAGACTGCTTAAGGGCCAGTAGAGCAAATATGAGCATGTTGGCTTTTGTTCAGCTATGCCCTATGTAGGTTCATAGGTTCATAGGTTCATACTAGGCTATCTGCCCTAAGGCATTTACAAGCCTAGACAGAGTGTATTTGGCTTTTGCCACCTTCTGAACTGATTTTACTGTGCCCTTTTTAAGGTTAGTTTACTGTGCCTCTGTCTAGTAGTGACACCGAAGTAATCCCCGGGGTAAACCTACGATCTCCCATCCACTCGTCAAGATTCCTCTTGAAGAAAGTCAGTGAGGGGCTCTGCCTAACATGGACTGGGATTCTATTCCAGAGCAAAGGGAGCCTCTGGGTTATGAATCTGTCCCTCCAGCATGTCCTATTTATTTCTGTGCTGAGGTTCAAGTCCCTCAAGCGAGTAGCTCTAAGGGATTTGGATTTTCTGAGGTGGAGCATGCTCATTAATTCCGGGTTGGACATGGCTTTATACGTCAGGCATAGATCGCCCCTAAGTAGGCGGTATGCAACTGAGTAGAGCTGGAGTTTCTTTAAACGAGCAGCATATGACATCTGTTTGAGTCCCATGATCCTCTTTGTGAGGTACTTTTGGAGTCTTTCTAGTTGCAGCAGGTGTCGGGTAAGATACATCCCAAATGGGGCATTGTATTCAATTATGGGCCTGACGAGGGATGAATAAAGGGGCACAATGGCCTCCCTCAATCTAGATGTGAATCCTTTCATGATAAGGTGGGCTATATAGAAGGTCTTTCTAACCACTTTGGCAATGTGGTTGTCAAAGGAGAGATTACTGTCAACTTGGGTCCCCAGGTCCCTAATTACTTCTTCCATACTTAATGGATTCCTGCCTATGTGGTAATTTGTGGGCACTTTGTTTTTGCCAAAGGGTATGACTATACACTTTTTAACATTTAGCTTTAGGCCATGGCTCTGGCACCAGTTATCCATCTCTATGAGACCCTTTTGGAGGATGCTTGTGTCAGATGGAGAGTCAATTATGGCACCCAGTTTGCAGTCATCTGCAAACTTGGTCAGCCACAGTCCTCCCATATTAGCCTGAACCTCTGAAAAATATATACCAAACAAGAGAGGTCCCAGGACTGAGCCTTGTGGGATGCCACTTGTAACTGGTTTAGAGTCTGACATGGCTCCAGCAATTCTGACTATGTGGGTTCTGTCCTTGAGCCAGTTTGCAAACCATCTTATGACATAGGGGTTTATATTTAAGCTGGAGAGCTTATCTATGATGCCCAAGTGGGGTATTGTATTGAAGGCTTTTGCGAGGTCTAGGTAAGCTGTGTGGACTACCTTCCCCTCATCAATGGCCTTGGTGACTGTTTCAAAGAAATCGACCAGGTTTAAGAGGCAGAATCTGCCCTTAACAAAACTGAATTGGGTAGGATCCAATGTCTGTAGGTCCCCAATGTCTTTTTTATGAGTTCCATGATGATCCTCTCCATAGCTTTGCAGACCAGGCTAGTCAGGCTTATGGGGCGATACTTTCCAGGGTCCGTAGAGGCACCACCTTTGTGGAGTGGGACCACCTTTGCTCTACACCATTCTTTGGGTACATATCCTGTAGTAAGGCTGAGATTGAACAGCAGCTTTATGTGGGGTTTAGCTCTTCATGGAGTTCATGTAGGACGCAGCCTGGGACACCGTCTGGTCCCATTGATGCTGTGTTTTTTGCTTTGGAGAGGGCGGCTCTCACCTGAGCATCTGAGATGTCAGGGAGGCAGCACTCTGCTGGATAGATATTTGCTCTTTATGGGGGAAGCGGGGTGAGAAGTTTGCACTGAACCTGTCTGCCAGGATGTTGGCAATGTCTGGTTCAGTGTATTTTTTGTCATTTTGGAACAACTCTGAGCATATCTCGGAGTTGCCACCCAGGTTCCTAACATAACTAAAGAAGGCCTTGTGATTATCTTTAGTGTCCTGTGCAATTTTTCTCTTGAAGCTGGCCTTGGATGATTTTATGAGGGATAGTAGTTTTTTGCAAGTACTGATCAGAGATGCGTTCCCTTTTAGGGATTTTGCTCTATCGTGTAGTAGCATCCTCCTTCTGTTGTACAGCTTATTTATGGCTGGGGTCCACCAGGCAGGACGCCTTCCTTTGGATAATTGGGTCTTGGTTTTGTTTGGGATAGCATGATCCATGCATTCCTGAAGGTGTCCATAGAATGCGTTTATAAAGGATTCTGCAGTTTGAGCCATAGTTTCCACTGGCCCGGGGGCCTTGAAGGATTCCACCTCAGTTTTGAGAAGTGTGAAGTTAGCTTTTGAGAAGTTTTTCACTGTGGTTTTCTGGGCTGTGGGTGGTTCATAGGTTCATAGGTTCATAGCTTGGTACTAGGCTATCAGCCCTAGGGCCTATACAAGCCTAGCCATAACAATTCCCTGGCTATTTCTTCCCACACTATTTACTTCCCTGGACCCCTGTCTAGCAGGGTGACTGACGTGATCCCCGGGGTGAATTTCCTTTCTCCCATCCAATCGTCAAGGTTCCTTTTGAAGAGGACCAAAGAGGCACTCTGATTGACATGTATGGGCAATCTATTCCAGAGTCTGGGGAGTCCCTGGGTCAGGAACCTATCCCTCCAGCATGTTTTGTTTATTGTGATGACAAGGTTTAGATCCCTGGAGCATGTGGCTCTGAGGGATTGGGATTTCTTTAAGTGTAGCATGTCCAACAGCTCTGGGTTTGACATGGCCTTGTATGTTAAGCAAAGATCACCTCAGAGTAGACGATATGCGACAGAGTATAGCTGGAGTTTTTTAAGGCGGTCAGCATAGGGCATCTGCTTTAGGCCTGTGATTCTTTTAGTGAAGTATTTCTGTGGCCTTTCCAGTTGTTGCAGATGTCTTGAGAGGTACATACCAAACGGGGCATTGTATTCTATAATGGGTCTAATGAGGGATGAGTACAGTGGGACAATGACCTCCTTTTTTCTGGATGAAAAGCCCTTAGTGATGAGGTGTGCCACATAGAAGGATTTCCTGTCTGTTGTGGCGATGTGGTTATCGAAGGTGAGACCACTGTCCACCTGTGTCACTAAGTCTCTTATCAAACTTTCAGTATTTAGTGTACTGCCACCTATATGGTAATTCATGGATACATGTTTTTTGCCAAAGGGGATAACTATACATTTCTTGGCATTGAGTTTGACCCCATGGCTCAGGCACCAAGCATCTGTTTCTGTAAGGCCCTTTTGTAGAGTATCCACATCATTTGGGGATTCAATAATGGCTCCCAGTTTGCAGTCATCTGCAAACTTTGTTAGCCAGAGTCCCTTAGTGTTGGCTTGTACTTCAGAGAAGTAGATGCCAAACAAGAGCGGTCTCAGGACTGAACCCTGAGGTACTCCACTTGTCACTTGTCTGGAGCTGGATTTGGAGTCGGCTACTTTTACAGTGTGGGTTCTGTCAGTAGGCCAGTTAGCAACCCATTGGGTGACGTAGGGATTAATGCCCAGCTTAGTAAGTTTATCTATGATTCCAGAGTGGGGGATGGTGTCAAAGGCCTTGGCAAGGTCTAGATAGGTTGTATGGACCACCTTACCCTTGTCCATGGCTCTGGAGACTGATTCGAAGAAGTCAATCAAGTTCAGGAGACAAGATCGGCCCTTCACGAACCAAAACTGGATGGGGTCCAGTGTTTGAAAGTTGCCAATGTCTTTGTTTATAAGTTCCATGATAATACGCTCCATGGCCTTGCAGATAAGGCTTGTCAGACTGATGGGACGGTAGTTTCCGGGATCCAAGGTGGATCCCCCCTTGTGGAGTGGGATAACTGTAGCTGTGCGCCACTCAGTGGGCATGAAACCTGAGGTGAGGCTATGATTAAACATGACACTTAGGTGAGGTGCCAGTTTGTATTGTAGTTCATGTAGTACACAGCACGGGATGTCATCTGGTCCCATGGATGCTGTATTCTTAGCTTTGGACAGTGCGTTTTTTACCTGTGTGGCCGTTATTACCGGAATTTGGCAATCTTCCGGTATTGAGACGGGCCATTTAGGGGGTCAGAGGGGGTGAAGTTGGCACTGAATTGATCTGCCAGGATATTGGCAATATCCTTGGGATCAGTATATTTAATGCCATTCGGTTTTAGCTCAGATCAGATCTGATCATTGCCATTTAGATTCTTGACATAGTTATAGAATGCCTTGTTGTTGTCTTTGGAATCTTTGGCAATTTTATTTTCGTAACTAGCTTTGGAGGATTTTATGAGGGATCTCAGTTTCTTACTGAGGGTGGTAAGGAAGTTTTTTTGCATCCTGGGATTTTCCTCTTTTCTGCAACAGTTTCTTCCTTTTGTTGTAAAGTTTGTTTATGGCAGGGGATCACCAGATTGGCTTCTTTTTTTTGGATGAGAGCATCTTGGTTCTATTTGGGATGGCACGATTTATGCATGAGTGGATGTGCTCGTACAGTGCCTTAGTGTAGGATTCAGCAGTTGAATTTTCAGCTCCCATATGCATGGGTGTCATGAAGTTTGTCACTTCTGACTTGAGTAGCATGAAGTTGGCTTTGGAGAAGTTTTTTATGGAGGTTTCCTTACTGGGGGGTGGGGGTGGGATGTGGATGTTAAGGGTGATTAGCTTATGGTCAGACGTGACTAACGAGGGGGTGACCATAGATGTGGAGCATTGATTTCCCATGTTGGTAATGACCAGGTCTAGGATATTGGAGCCCCTGGTGGGACTATGGATTAGTTGATCCAGGGTGTTGGAATTTATGAAGTCCAAGAACCGTTGGGCAAAGGTGTTGGTACATGAGTAGCTTTCCCAGTTAATGGCAGGGTAGTTAAAATCACCCAGTATTAGGGTGTTTGTTTCTATCTTAATATTTTCCAGTATGTTTAGAAAGGTGTAGTGAGAATCTTGGGGTATGGTGGGGGATCTGTAGCAAGCTACAATTTGGATTGTAGTCTTACCTAGTGTTAGTTGCACCTGGAGAATTTCAGTGAGATCGGGATGTGGATATCCAGTGAGATTGATTTATGGTCCGATCTTATTAATGAGGGGAATACCTCTGGTATGGAGCATAGAATCCCCATGTTGGTGATGGTGGGGGTAGTGACTAGTTGTTCCATAGCATTTGAATTTATAAATTCTAGGAACCTTTGGGCTAGGGTGTTCGGGCTTGAGTAATGCTCCCAGTCAATGTTTGGGTAGTTGAAGTCACCCAATATAATGGTGTTTGGAGAGACCTTCATATACTTAGACCCAGCTTGTCCAACATTGCTCAATATTAACCAACATTGCTGGATGTTGGCCAATATTACTCAACATTGACCACAGTTGTGCTAGTTGGTGTGTGCGATTTTCTTTACATATACTACATGGTGGTAATTGCTGTTTAGCACTGCTTTATATTGCTTAACACATGGCAATCATGCCTCAGGTGGTGCTGCAGGGCTGGCTATGTTGGATGCACATACTACACTCCCTATACATGTTTGGAAGCAGGTAGTGTCAACTTAGGCATCCATTTTGCTATATGTGTGAGTCAGAGAGAGGTATCATTTCCAGAATTCCTACTGAGCCAGTGTATGTGCTATGTGTTGCCTCTTCGCCAAGGCCAAAGCATACTGGGCACACCTCCTTCTGCCTACTGGGGCAGGCTCAGGTTGTTCCTCCTCTGAGTCACGCTCTGCCTGTGATGGCCTTGGCAATGGTAGGGGGGCTGTTTGGCCCAGGCCTATGCTAGTCCTGCTGCAGCTGTTTTTGCAGGATCATATTATGTAGCATAGTGCATACCATGACAATTTGGTTACATGTAGTTGGTGAGTACTGCAAGGCTCCACCACATGTGTCCAGGCACTGGAACCGTGACTTGAGCAGCCCAAACACATGCTCAATTACATTTTGTGTTTGTGTGTGTGCCTCATTATGGCATTCCTGTTCAGGTGTGTGTGCATTTCTGATGGGTGTCATCAGCCACGGCTCCAGTGCATAGCCAGCATCCCTCACTAGGTGACCATGTGGGATGTCCCCGTTGGCAAATGTCTGGTACAGCTACATCAGATGCCAGATATGGGAATCATGGTAGCTTCCAGGGCAGCCAGCACACACATTCAGTATTATGCCCTGGGCATCACACATGACCTGGCAGTTGATGGAGGGAAAGCCCTTGCGGTTGAAGTAGACCCTACCCCGCTCACCGGCTGGTACTTTGATGCATCTGTGCGTGCAGTCTATTGCACCCACTACCTCAGGGTATTCCACTATTTGCTGGAAGAGATGCATATTGCTGGCCAATTCCTCACGGGAATTGGGGAAATATATATGATCAGTGACATGTGCTGACATGGCATCCAGGAATTGGTGCAGTACCCTGGATGCTGATGCCTGTGATATCCCCGTCATATCACCAGTTGGTCTCTGGAAGGTACCTGTTGCTAATATTCTTAGGCCAGCCCATATCTTGGTTTCCACTGGGATGGGTTCCCCTCTGTTGGTTCTGAGTGTGAGGTGTGGCCTGCACAGCTCAACAATTTGCTGCAAGAGGTCTCTGTCCACTCTATAATGGTCCACTATCTCCAGATTATGTAGCCTCTGGTAGGTTACCCTGGGCCTGTACACTCTTCTCCATCTCCTCACTGTGGGTTGTCCTGCAGCATTTGCAATATCACCACCCTCAGCATGTTGCATATGTCGCCTTATAACAGTAATGGCAGCCCCTAACATTTTTTGTCTCAGTAAAGCTTTTTCAGTTTTTACTTCTATTAGCTTACTGCAGTGTTGCAGTGTCTCTTGAGAGAAACATAATGGACTGTTGTTTGCAGAGTTTTAAGTGCTGGGCTGGGCTGGGCTAATGTACTGCCGGTGTAATTGCCTGATTCTGATTGTTTTCACCTGCTAGCTCTGCTAGTACTCCCTGTTAACTTCCTGCTATTTGGTGTGCTTCCTTTTCCCTTTCTGTTTTCTCGAGGAGGGTGCAGTGCCACGCACACAAGTGCAAACATGTGCACAGCAGCTAACACATGCGCACACATGCTTACATGGACTAAAACTTGCTTATTCTTGTTAAAACATGCGCACACCAGTGCAAACGCGCTTACAATTGTTTACACAGCCTTACATATTCTTACTCCAGCTTACACGTGCACACACATGCTAACACGCGCACACACTGTCTTACTCGGGTTTACTGGCGCACACATGCGCACATGCACACTCAGCAAGAAACTTTGGTGTTATCCACGGCATACACCTTCAATTTCTTTACTTTACCTAGCCTACCTGTTGACACACCTCTTTCAATGATATGTAAATGTCAGCTGACACATGCCACTCTGCTCCACTGAGCTTCACTTCTTTCATACATACCCCCCTCGTGATGCCATCTATCCTCTACTCTGTTACTCCCCTTATCCTACTCCTACACTCCACTGACTGTGCTCATTTGCTATGTAAAATTGCGATTCACTATCCTAACCCTCATTTGCATAGGATTGCCTACTAATGCATGGTTACATCTCTTAGACTGCGCTTCCCCCCTTAGCAACCTCTACTCGGTGGCCATGTTGTCTTCAGCCTGCCGTTCACTTGCATTGTAAATTCATATCAGCAATAAAATCCATATTTGTGGATCTCAATTATTGATTTTCTGGTTTTTAGGGTGCAGCGCATTTGCGTGGCGCTGTGCTACGCTTAAACCCTGGCGATCGGGATGAAAAAAAAAAAAAGATATTTT
>NC_056735.1:1908198190-1908233190 GCF_019279795.1 Protopterus annectens
ACTCATTCTGTTTTGTGCCTTAAGATAAGATGTTATTATAGATAAACTCTATTATGAATCTTTACATGACATTATACAGAATGCATGTCATGCTGATGGGCATAAAACTGTTTAGGTCCCCCCGATACTTCATGAATTGGTACCAGTGCAGTCGCTATAGCTCTGGAGTACAGCCATATATTAAACATTTTTCCCAGGGTTCATCGAAGCTTGCATCAGGCGCAGGCATAGCATAGATGGTATAATGCCAAATATGGCCGCCGAGCGATTCAGGTACAATCCAATTCCACGTGCACTACCAGCGTACGCCAGATCTGCACAGCTCTCAGGTCATGTATGCTAATCACCCCATACGCAGTAGTGCCACATGCAAATGAAGACAGATAGTGATTCATGAAGTGGTGCAGGTGTAGTGTAAGCATACAGAAATGTAAACCAAAAAAAAATGGTTTACATTTTTCCAAACAGAACATCGGAGCCATGAAAGCGGACCAAACTTACGTATTACAAAGTTAACATATGCCAATCACTAAATATACAGCCAATGGCATAAAAAAACAAGCACAACACATAAAAAATAACATTTAATGTCATGGCCACACTAACGCAAAGTACAACCACAGGGCATGTGTGTGCAAATAGGAACACAAGGAAAATATATGCAGATATCATAAAATTGCAATGTAACACAAATCATGATTTCACCATAATAGTCAGTGGTATACATGCTACACCACAACCAAGCTGCAAGGGTTGCTAAGGGTCTGGAACAGTGTTCGGCACGGTAACTATGAATTAGTAGTCAATGCCATGCAAATGAGGCAAGTAATACTGAATCGCAAATGACACACCGGCGTAAGGATGTACCATACAGCGCAGCGGTACAACACCGAGGAGTGGTCTGGAGGTATACATGACATCCGCAGTGGGTTGTTCCACCGTAGCTGTAAGCACATTGGAGCATTGCAAATCCAGGTTGCCCGTTGCTAAGCAAAGCCGCAGGATAGGGGTGTGGATGTAGCCATTGCTTTGCTTAGCTGAGACCACACATGGTGCCTGAAAGTGCAGGTGTACATGGATGACAACGAGCTCGAAACCCGGTAAATGGCTGCACACTGCGAGCACCACAGCTGAAACAGAAAGGTTACGGGAAGACAATAAGGAAATGCCACAGTAGGGTAATTGGAGTACAATTGAGTAATTAACACCTATTAATTCACAGTGGGCCATTGACGGCAGCTAACAAGGCTGCTAGTAGCAACCTGCAGAACAGGATAGGGGAGGTGTTGGATTGCAAAGAAAAGAGAACTGTCACCACACAGCAAAGCAAAACGGCAGTAGATCAGCTATAGAACACATTTTGCAACACAATCCTGGTTTGGGAAAGTACAAAACAAGAAAGCAGGCTACTGAATGCATGCCCGACAATGGGAGGGGAATCGTTAAGAAAAGTGAAGGCAAGGGCAAGAGGTGATCCACGGCAGCTAAATGTAATTCAACACCAAAGGCGCCACAATAGCAGTACCTGTGGTAAAACACATAGGTAAGATACCCTGAAGCTATGATTGTACATACACACCCTATGACATCATCAGTGTTCAAAGCACAATAGTCTAAAGTGTGAAGGCACCTCACACACACTCGTGTATTCCCAAACACTGCACCATCAGTGTAAACAGACGGGGAACTTTTACAATGTACTTGTTGGGAGCTGCCATAGCTGTGATTCATCACCATGTGTTGGAGACTGAAGGTGGTGTGGAGGATGATGCTGACAACCACCTCAGGCCCCGCAGGAAGAGAAGAGTGTTCAGACCAAGGGTAACCTACCAGGGGCTACATGATCTGGAGATTGTAGGGTGTTACAGGATGGACAGGGACATCATACAGCAAATTGTTGAGCTGTGCCGGCCACACCCCAGATCCAGAAACAACAGGGGGGAACCCATCCCTGTGGACACGAAGGTATGTGTAAGCTTGGGAATACTAGCCACAGGTACCTTTCAAAGGCCAACTGGAGATAGTTGGGGATTTGCACAGGCATCAGCATCCAGGGTACTCCACCAGTAACTGGATGCCATGTTACCACATGCCAATGAGCATATATACTTCCCCTGAACTCAGGAAGAGTTTGCCAGCAATATGCGTCTCTTCCACCATATGGCAGACTACCCAGTGGTACTGGGTGCAATAGACTGCATGCACATACATATCAAGTCACCACCCGGTGAGCATGGTAGGCACTACATAAACCGCAAGGGATACCACTCCATCAACTGCCAAGTCATATGTAATGCCCAGGGCATTATCACGGATGTGTGTGCTGGCAGCCCTGGAAGCTACCATGACTCCCACATCTGGCATGCCTCACAGCTGTATCAGGTATTTGATAGGGGGAACATCCCATATGGCCACCTTGTGGGGGATGCTGGCTATGCACTGGAGCCATGGATGATGACTCCCATCAGAAATGCACAGACACCCATGCAAGAACACCATAATGAGGCACATGCACAAACCAGAATCATCATAGAGCATATGTTTGAGATGCTGAAATCACGGTTCCATTGCTTGGACATATCTGGTGGAGCCTTGCAGTACTCTCCAGGTGCGTGTGCCCACATTTTATAGTATGTGCCATGCTACATAATATGATCCTGCAGAAACAGCTGCAGCAGGGACATAATGGTGAAGGCCCTCACAGCCCACCACAGCAATTGCCAAGGGCATCACAGGCAGCAATTGCCAAGGGCATCACAGGCACAGAGGGATTCAGACCACGAACACCCTGTGCTAGCCCCAGTAGGCAGACGGAGGCATGCCCAATATGCCCATGCCTTGGCAAAGAGGGAACATATAGCACATACACTGACAGTGTAGGCCCCTATGGACTGACACACTTGTCCACCTGCACACACAGTAAAATGGATGGCACACACACATGACCACCTGTAAATTGTCATGTATAGGTGGTCTACTGTGGGAATCCTACATAAGCAGCCCTCAACTATCGCACACACAACAGCTATTGGTACAAGATAAGTCAACACCTGAACAGTAAATTAAGCTAACATCATGTGTTGATACTGTATGTATAGGTTCCTAGGTACATCTGTAGGTACATGCCTGATTGTCAGAGGCCATTCATCAGCCTAGGCAAAATGTGTCTGATGTTGCCACCCCATCGATTAACAAACTGTCCCTCTGTGGAGCAGAGCCAATTGCGGCATCCCTGCGGTGTAACCACTGTTTCCCACCCACTCTGCAAGGATTCCCCTGTGTGTTAATGAGGGACTCCATATAATGTAATCAGGGATGTAGTTCCAAAGCATGGGGAGTACCCATGAGAGGTATCTGTCACCCCAGCATTCTCCAGTTAAGGTTGTGGCAAGGTGTAGCACATTACAGTGTGTGGCTCACTGAGACATGGATCCCCATAGCTGGAGCACACCCATGAAGCATCACTTGGACATACCATTAATAGGTATCATCCATATGTAAACTAACTGAGTTACACATTTGTTTGCAGTATGGAGGAACAGCCATAGTACAGTCCACATACAAAACACCATAACACTTGTACATATCCCAGATGCCTCAGTGGTAAAGCCACTGACTGTGTCATGCATGTTCCCGGTTCCCCGACCTGCAAGGACTGTTCCGATGGCACAAATAATGAATGTTGGACGCAGGTCATTAGAGCATGTTTAAGCACATATTAGCGGGTTTATGTGCCGGCAAGTGATGGTAAGCATTGTTTAAACATGACTATATGGATATGTGCAAAACAGGTCTAAACTTTGCTGAATATCATGCAGATCACGGTCAAAGATGACCAGAACAGCTGAAATCTGCATTATTCACCCTTGTACTAATAGTGCCTGATCTGAGAGGTAAAACGACCACTGCCAGGAGTAGAACATGCAACCATATACACAATCACCTACCACTAAGCTACTTGAGATGTACCAACGGCAGGTGTGTATTGTGACAGGTTAAAACACAAAAGGGTGAAGTTCAGGAAATAGTATACACCGCCATGTACCCAACAAATGGTGTGTTCACTCTCTCTCTCTCTCTATATATATATATATATATATATATATATATATATATATATATATATATATATATATATATATATATATATATAAAATACAGAGATAGAAAGGGTGATAGAGAGATATATGTCGATATATACGGATATACATATATCTGCAAATATATGGATAAGTTAACAACATGTACACAACTATGGAGATACAAATAAATAGAATACTACCAAATACCAAATGCTTTACATACCGACATGCGTAATCACGAGGCTTAAAGACTGAAAGACCACAGTACCAGAACACTAGAACCGTGAGTACTATTATCACGGTGTTAAAGGACATTTAGTTATTGCTGCTGGTGCTTCGGTCCAGGTAGGTACTGTGTTTAAATGTGTTTCTGATTGCTGTAGTGTGTGTAAGTGTGTGTTCTGAGTGCAGTGTGTGTTTCCGTGGGACTGTAATGTGTGTGTGTGTGTCTTTGCTTCATGTGTCTGTTCATGCTAACTCGGAGGTAGATTATTACAGTAGGTGTGGTCATAGCCGGCCTTAGTTAGGCATAAGCCAACTAAGCAGCCGCCTAGGGCACCACTTTAGTGGTGGCACTCTACCAGTATTTATTTGGTGTAGGTAGACCAGGATGGGGGCACTGTGTGGTGTGGTGGGGGGTGCCATTGCGCCCTTTGCCTAGGGCACCAGTAGACCTAAGGCTGCTCCTGGGTGTGATGTGGGGGGTGAAGCCAGCCACATGGGGTGTGTATGGGGCATGGCCATCTGGCCATATGTAGTGTCAGATGGTTTGTTTGGATGTGATTTGTAGCAGTGTGTCTGTGTGTGCGTGTGTGTGTTCTGTGTTTGTGTTACTTCCGGGAGTTTGACTGTTGCGAGTTCGAGTGTTCGGTATTGTGGGGTTTGGGAGTCTGTGAACAGTAATGTGGTTGTTGGACGTGTGTGTGTTCCTGAATCCATGGGTATGCCGTATACAGCAGTTGAAGTCTTCAAATATGTGCACAACATGGACCATAGCAATCACAAATTCCACCATGACCGAACGTTATGAACAAAGGATATGGAGACTATATTATAGCAACAACCCACGCCTGGGTGTGGGTAACGCTGGATTTACCCACGGTTGTCTTTGTTCGGCCACTCAGGCTTCATCCTCGTGAACAAACTACACCAACCATGGGTAAATTCACCATTACCCACACCCAGGCATGGGTTATTGCTATAATACACTATTACAAATATGTGCTATGAACATGAGCTAAACATGGGGTTAACACCTGTCCCACCTTGAGATGGGCAGTCCCTCTATGTGCGGTAGGTAGTATCCTGACCAAATTGAGTAAAAATACCAATGTCCTACAATCTCAAGATGTTCTGCATGTTCCATAGTGAATATAATGGTTGCATAAAATAGTCATCTGTATCTAACATACCTACATGTAAAAAGAAACAGGATAAGCAAGTAAACCACTACAAGAATATAAGCTTTTATATAGGCATATATGTAAATTCTATACTTTCTACTGACCGTGGGTATGTATCGGCCTCTAAAATCCAATGTGTGTCCTGCAAATGTCCCACTATGGCCATTTGAAAAGGTGGCAACCCAAGCCAAAGAGATTCAGTCACCAACACAACTTCAATGAGTGCAAATATCTGTGACAGAAATACACGAGACAGCTTTTATGTAGCAACATTTCATTACATACCGATGTATTTCCAGAGGGATTGAAGGATCAGTATCACCTGATTGCTATATAGGAAACAATTAATAATGGCTTAATGAATAAGCCTGCAATAACCATAGTATTAGTCTACTAAATGATAGGTCTTCAATTAGGGAAGGAGCCCACACACAAACATGGAATATGTATAAATGCAGTCTCCACAAACCTTTATCTGCTATGTACACCCACCTACATCTCCCCCACACCTGAAACAATTGCAATACAGACTGTAATAACATCACAAACATTCACTCACTCAATGACATCTGCAGAAGCCTTAACATACCTTGTGAGAGACACACTATAATGGCGCTATGTGAAATCATTGCTGTTGTACAATGGAACAGATGCCGATGTTACATGTTTTGTTTGCAATAGTCTCGTATCAGACGGTCGAGATAACAGCTACACTCACATGTAGAACTACATCCTCTAGCCATTACACACAATCCACTGGAGACATGAAGTTAAAATATCTCTGTGTCTCTCCATATAGCAGTTGAAATTCATCACAAACAACACATCCAGGCCGTCTTCCTCAAAGGTAGGGCAAAGGGACAATGCCCAAGTGGAGTATTCAATTATACCCCACTGTTGCCATGTAATTGGCTAATGGAGTAGCTGCACAGCTGATGTGCATGTAGTCATCTACTCCGGAACACCAATTGGTGGCAGGATACCACATGTTACTGGTATCTACGTATAAAAGGATGGCTTGTCATACATTCAAACTGTATGCACATACGAGAAAACCGTTAAAACAGAAAAAGGAATAAGACTGGTATTTTTGTAAACTCAGACTACTAAGAAGGTATGTCGAACACTCAGTTTGTTAGTGTATGTAGTGCCTGTTCTGTATTAATGAAAGTGGACGCAATGCATATAGTGGGAAAAGGTATTCTGTACTGATATATTGTTGAGCATAGGAAAGCTTGTAGAAATTGTGTGTACTGCTGTGGGCCACAAGGTAAACACCTCAGACACCACTAGGTATGCTACATAAGGGCTTTAAACACAACAATTCCACTCCAGCCGCTGTTAGTGCCAGGGTTTGTCCAACAAGTACATGCCATAACATGGGATAGTATATGTTGATATACTGTAACAGTAGGCATATGTATGGGCGTATAACTGAGAATAACATGTCTAAGGTGGTCCTGCTGTGCAATTATGATTTGCATTATGGGATATTGTTGCAAAAATTTGAAATGTACAGTATTGTAGGTAGATATGTTTAACATTTTACATAGCATTACTGTTATATTATGCAAACATCAGGTATGTCTATTGGCATGTGCAATACACAATAACAGGATACATATGACTTGTAGTCATCAGATAGTGTAACAACATGATAGCTAATTGGAATGGAAGAGCTACTCAATTATCCATGCACAAAGGACACGCAATAGCTTCATAGGTTCATAGTTAGGTACTATGCTGTCTGCCCAAGTCCATTTGTAAGCCCAACTACAGTGTTTTCACTTGCAGCACCTCCCTAGGTTAGTGTCCTGTGCCTGTGAACAGCAGAGCCATTTGTTTCCTGCACCTGTGTACAGTAGAGCCACTGCAGTGATCCCTGGCGTACATGTCTGTCTCCCATCCACCCATCGAGGTATTTCTTGAAGAGTGCAAGTAAGAGTCCCTGCCTGATGTACATAGGAATCATGTTCCAAACCCTGGTGAGTGTCCGGTTCAGAATCTATCCCTCCAGCACGCCCTAGTCATCGTTGCATGTGGGTACATATCCCAGAGCTTGTGGCTCTCAGTGGCTTTTGCTTATGTGGAGCATATCCATCAATATTGTTTTAGACATGGGCCTTGTATGTTCAGCAGAGATCACCTCTGGGTATGCAGTAAGCAAATGAGTACATTTGGGGTTTCTGTAGTTGGGCTGCATACGTCATCCTTTGGAGGTCAGTAATCCTCTTGGTGTGTTAATGTTGTGGTATTTAAAGCCATTGCTGTTGTCTCATAAGGTACATCCCAAATGGGGTGTTGTATCCTTTAACGTGTTTCATAAGCCAGGAGTAGAGAGGTACAATGGCTGCCTTTGTTCCGGCTACAAACCCATTACAGATTAGGGTGGCCACATAGAAGGATATCCACGCCACCTTGGCAATATAGTTATCAAAGAAGTGGGTGCTATCTACTTGTGTTCTAAGATCCCTTATAATGTCTTATGTATGTAGGGGACTACCACCTATGTGATAGTCAGCGGGTGATTGGTGTAATCCAAAGGGGATGTCTATGCACCTTGTGGCATGCAGCTTGAGGCCATGTTATTGACACCAGGTATCCGTCACAGTGACACCCTTATGGAGGGTGTCTGTATCAGCTGGTGAATCAATCATGGCCCCTAGTTTGCAGTCATCTGCAAACCTATTCAGGGTAAGTCCTTCTGTGCTAGCCTGTACCTCAGAGAAGCATATACTGAACATGAGGGGCCCTATGATTGAGGGCTGGGGTATGCCAATTGTAACTGATTTACAGTAGGAACTAGGGTATTCTACCCTCACTGTGTGGGTCTTGTCTGTGAGCCACTTTGCATAACATCTTGTGACATAGGGGTTGATGTGCAGGTGGATGTGTATGTTGACAATACCAAAATGGGGAACGGTGTTGAAAGTCATTGAGAGGACAACGTAGGCTGTGTGGACCTCCTTACCCTCATCTACTACCTTGGTAACTATTTCAAAGGACTCCACCAGGTTTAGGAGTCATGGTCTGGCCCTAACAAATCCAAACTGGTTGGTATCAAAGGTTTGGAGGCCACCAATGTCTCTGTGAATAAGATCCATGATGATGTGCTCCATAGTCTTGCAGAACAGTCTAGTCAGGCGTATAGGGCAATAGTTCCTCTGGTCCATTGTGACGCAACCTTTGTGGAGTGTGATAACTGTTGCTGTGCACCATTCAGGGGCCACAATGCCTGATACAAGGCTATTAGTGAATTTGGTGTCCAAGTGGGGAGCCATTTCGTTCTGAAGTTTGTGTAAATCGCAGCCTGGGATGTTGTACAGTCACATGGAGTATGTTTTCCTGGCTTTAGAGAGTGCAGCTTAGAACTGCATAGTTGTGACCGCAGGGACTCTGCACTGTTCCTGTATAGATTTAGGCCCTTTAGGGTGTGAGAGGGGTGTAAAGTTAGCACTGAACCTATCTGCCAGGATGTTGCCAATATCAATCAGTTCTGTAATGTTCGTGCCTAACTGCTGTATGTCAGAGCATATGTGAGTATCGCCATCGAGAGTAGTGACATACCTCCAGAATGCTTTGTGGTAGTCCTTGGAATGAGTCGCAGTAATGTTTATGTAGCTAGCTTTGGAGGATGTGATAAGGGATCTCAGATTTCTACTGAGGATGACCAGGGAGCTACACCACCCATGGGATTGTACTCTACTTTGCAACAGTCTCCTCCTTCTGTTGTACATTATGTCCATGGCAGTGGACCCCCAGAGTGGCGTCCATTATCTGGTGGGTACCACCATGGCTCTGTTTGGGATAGCATGATCCATGCAGTCGTGTAAGTGCAAATTATGTGCAGTTGTGTATGATTCAGCATTTGTAGCTATATTGTCCATCTGCACGGGTGTCATGATGTTTACTACTACTGTCATAAGAAGCCTGAAGTTGGCTTTGTAGAAATATTGTACTATGTTTTCCGTGAAGGGTGTGGTGCCGGGATGTGGATAACAAGGGTGATTAGCATATGTTCGGATTTCACCAACGAGGGGATAACCCCAGGTGTGGAACACCAGTCACACATGTTGGTAATGTCCAGGTCTAGGAAACTGTTGGCCCTGGTGGTGGTGTGGATAGGTTGATCCAGCCGATTAGAGGTTATGAATCCCAGAAAGCATTGGCCTAATGTGTTGGTACATGAGTAGGTATCCCAGTTCAGTGTGGGGTAGTGTCAGTTGCACATCAGTAGTTCCTGTTTGAACCCTACTTTCCAGTACACCAAGAAGTGAGGGCCATTAACAGTGGGGTATGGTGTAGAATCCGTAGCAAGCTACAATTTGTATAGCAGTTATAGCCACAGTTAGTTGCACTTGCAATGTGCTAAGCAACCAGCCTGGAGGTGTGGATATCCTTGGGAAATATGGACACACCTCCACCATGGGTGTTCCGGTCCTGGTTACATGACTGAAAGGTGGGGTTTGAGTAATAGCCTGTTAGTGCAAGGGTGCTCTCAGGATCCTAGAAGCAGGTCCCAGTCACTGCAGAGATATCAAAGTGGTCCACTACAAGGAGTGCCTCGGGTGAGTGCATTTGAGATGAAGATGTCAAGCATTGAGTAGCATTACCCTCAGGTTTTGCTTGCCTGTTCCTTTTATGGTGGTGAATATGTTATTTGAACCATGCCTAAAACAGGCACTATAGGAGCAGCAAGAGCCTTAGACGTTATCCATAATCCCAGGGCCGACAGGTGCAGGTCATCTGTGCCAAAGCATTGTGTTCTGTTGACCATGTCATTCAAAGCAGACAGATACTGGATACCCTTGGAAGGACACCAGAAGCATAGCCAACTGTTGAAGTGAATAATTCAGTCGTACTGCGTTATCAATCTGGATGAATGCAGAATTCTTCTCAGGGCTAGGGCGATACCTGTTTGGGCTACAAGATCGAAGAGCTATTGCATGTCTCTGTACATGTAGTCCAGGAAGTTACATCTCTGGGCATTCACACTAACATGGAGAATGACAGTCTTATTGTACCTGTTGAGGAGTGACCTGAGTGCATAGGTTATGTTGCGGATCCTGTTACCCAACAGCCAGCTGACAGCGACTATCACCTTGTGTAGCCTGCTGAGTGGGACATCAGTGTGACCGCCTATAGAGTCACCTATGACTAGTGTGTTGGGTATGTTATATCACCCCATTGGCTGTAGTTGATGGGCACACTTGAGTCTGTGGGTTATAAGTAATTGGTGTTGTGTTGGGTGATGGGGGCTGCCTGCGTTTCTGCTTTGGAGTCCTCTGTTGCCTACACAGAGTAGTATTGAGAGGCTCCGCAAATGTTGTAGTCTTACTATGTGTGGCCTGTGGTGGTGGAGATCTAGTGAGAATATGTGATGAGTGTGGTGTGGTGCAAATGTTTAACATCCCCACATGATTGTCAGGTTCAGTCTGGGTTGGAGAGAGCATTACCTCCAGCATGGCTACATATGTGCATCTTCCACAGGTTGTAGTGTTGTATATTAGGAGGGGAGCATTGACTGTGTATATGAGACAATTTCTGTATTGCCTCATGATGCCCATATTCATCATATAGACAGGCGATAACACTGGGAAATGACACTTAGACATGCCTGAATATTCAACTATTTCTCACTAGATATGTGAGGTGAGTGTGTACAAGAGCTGTTTTACTCTAACCAAGCTGGAAATGTAAGTATAAACAGTGTTTACCTGTAGGAAATGAGTAGGATTGAGTGCTATAGTAATTAGTAGCTCATGAAGTGCTTACATGTTCTGAACAAGTGCTGAGCATAAATAAGCAATACAGATAGGGTGTCGGATAACATAAACTCACTGCCCCCACATCAGGTACACAATCACATATCCATGAACACTACAGAGCCCCTGTAACCATAACTATGATGGTACAAGGTGCACTCAGGCTGCATGTGACATGTCCACATCCATGGCTGTATCATACATATATGGCAAAACAGTTTGCTCTACACATACACATCATGTAAAACATAGCTTCAGGTCAGTCTGTGAAAACACTGAATGGTGCACACAAATAGTTATCACAACCCACAGAGTGAAGACACCACTCATAATGGGAGGCACTGCACTATTACCCTGCTGAGTCTGGTCTGAATGTCCATGACCCTTAATCAATGTATATGTTATTAGCAGTACAGATGTAGTTGACAGTACGGATGATTTCACACTGCATATCATACCTGTGACAGGTCATAGGACATCATCACCCATACTGTGTTCCACCTACACTCAGTATAGTAGATGTACCTTTGTATGTCACAGGAGTGTTCTGCCAGTAGCCTCTTGACAGAACCAACACTACAAAAGGTGTCTGAGTGATATGTGCATATCACACCAGTGGCAGCTACAGTAAAAAGGGTTAATGTTTTGTACTCCCCCTCATTGTAGCCCATACCACACAGACAAATGGGAGGCATCGGCATATGTAAGTATGTGAATGGCCATGACCTAGGAGCAATAGCTGACTCAGTGTTGTGGACAACATACAGAATGGGCTTTGTGGGTGAGGTGCGTGACATATGTGCACAATCTGGCAGCTGCATATTGCATTGTCACCGCTAGGTTAATAACCCTGTACCCATGAACTACCACCTAGGCAACGGTCAACATAATGGACACTGTGTGTAAGGGATGGTGCTGTTCAGTTTACCTCCCTGAACTAGTGACATCACCAAGCCTATTAGGTAGTCCTAAGAGGCAACCCTAGTCATGACAGGGTGCCATCCATGAGCAGCCATACTCATCACTCAAGTGACCAATATTGGATCACATATCACCTTTATGGGGTATTGCCCATGCTTGGATGGACGGCACCAGCCTTCACAATCCTCATCTCCACTATGCAGCATGCTGCCTACCCTGCATAAAGACATGTCCAACACTGTGATGTTGGACATGCTACACGTACATATCCTGATCTGAAATACATACATCGTGGTCAGCCACCTTCCTAGTACAAGGATCGCCACATGTTGGACAGATCCTTATGCCATACACGTTACATACTCCTGCCATACTATGCAACCCTGTCCAGCAAAGCTGCACATTTCATCTCTGTCAGACATGGTGTGATGACCGCATGGTAGATGTATCATTAACCGTCTGGATCAGTTATGTGGCACTGATTCACCTGAAGGCAGGAACATGGCTGTCAGATACAGCTAGAAAACCTTACATACTATGCTCATACATGGCACAGGGCATACACACTACTACATGACCTTGGCCGTACATGCTATAGTTGACAACCATCCCTGCAAATACCATCCGGCTAGCCATTGTCCCATGTGTATCACATGTGCAACACAGGTGGTACGTGGCAGGATGTTGAACTGCTGTACAGTGCTGTGTAGATGTATATGGCAAAACACATGCATGTAAAGGTTTCTGTGCACATGTCTGCATTGTCACAGGTCATGTCCATTAAGGCAGTGTATGTGTTGATATGTGACATATACACAGCATCAAGGTCAACAGCATTAATGAGGACACATCCAGGCATGTGCTGATAGGTAAGAACCCCAGTTCAGGCAAACAGACATGCCCACATCAAGACAGCATTCACATGGAGTATGAGCAATGTAATGAGGTGACACACATATATGGTGATAATATCCAATCCCTATTGGGTGTCACATGTATGTGACAGAAACATGTCAGTGGTGTCAGTGTCATAAAGATTTGCAAAGACAACTGTTCATATGTACTAAATGTAATACACATGTATGTGAAGCTGTATCTCTGTGCATCTCTGAGATACTGTGACCTGTCTCCATCATTATGTCTTCCAGATATGCCTCGATCAAGACTGCCAGCTTATAGCCACTTAGAGGATGAGGCCCTCATACCTTACCTCCAGGATAACTATGAGGTATTGTTCAGCCATGTGCCACAGCATGCCCAGCAGCATGATGGCCTGTGTCAGGAACTTCGCAGGAGGGTTAATGATGTGGGTGGCCATAACTGCACCTACCAGCAGGTGTGCAGACACTGCACGGACCTGATCAGACATGCAAAACAGCATGCAAATGCAATCGCCAGGGAACAAGGTACAACAGGTGGTGGGCCACCAACCCAGCCCCCACTCACATGTACTGAGGAGCTACTGGCCAACCTGGAGACACCATCAGAACAGCATCCACAAACCCTAGCTGCCATCGTGGAGGTGAGTGTCCTCCAACCCCTGAGCCTGGAGTTGCCTGGTAAGTCACTACTGCACATATAATTATTATATCCCATTTAGTTGCATGTGTCACTGTACAATATGTAATGTAACATCATATGCAAGGTATGTTTACACACATGCCGCATACTATAGTATGCTACCCTGTGTATGCACACATGTGCATACTCCATAGTATATCCTATTGTACTAGTGAATGTGTTAACATGCACATTGCACCCTGTAGCTGTCATACAGTCATGGATAATGATCATACTGCTGTGTCACCCCTATATAGGTACCTCTGGCGTGCTGCAGAGACAGCAGGCCGGTGCAGGTGAGACAGTTATAAGTATCAGGCATGTTAATGTACAGATCTATCCGCCATGTGGCCAGTTAACACATGTACACATAATGTATGGCCCAGTCACGATATACAGGTTGCATCTTTAATCAATCACACTGGCTACCCATGTGCAATACATACAAACTAAATGAAACACCGACATAAACCACAGAAACTGTCATTGCTAGATGTGTGGACAGCTGTGCATACAACAGTGGAGGTGTTGTTCAATGTAGGAATATGTACTATACATCAGAACAACACATGTGGGGTATGCAAACAGTACTACACAGTGAGCTGGAGTATGGGCAGCCCACAGGATTCACCATTGTGGAATATGCCCCTGCAATGTGTGCACACATTGTGATGTGCCATCTGACATGTCCATGACATGTAGTGGTCCGGCTGCAACATTGTCTCACTATCCCATAAAATATACCCCACATACCAAACATACAACCCTTTGTCTGCATAACCCTGTGGACAGTGGACTATCTGACATCTATGGGTGTATGTCATATGAGACAACACAGACATGTGAGATAGACAGCCATCACAAACATTTGGCCAACACATGTTCACACATGGCCATGTAGGATGGCCAGAGACATGTAGCAACACACAGTAGATGTGATGTGTGTGTGTACACCCTGTTGTAC
The DNA here is from genome assembly GCF_019279795.1 of Protopterus annectens. Lineage (NCBI taxonomy): Eukaryota > Metazoa > Chordata > Ceratodontiformes > Protopteridae > Protopterus > Protopterus annectens. Next base: position 1,908,212,886 of record NC_056735.1, read on the forward strand.
ATTGGCTACACATGGTCCAACTATAGCCTTTGTTGAATGGTTATATAGCAGATGTGTGGAACACTGGACATCCTACAAGCCTGTGCACAGCTTGTGGAGGTGTTACTTAATTCGACCACATAAGATGTGTTGAACATCATGACTGTGTCACAGCATGACAGTAATCACATGTACAACATCCACATACATACACAGACACCACATCAGGCCACAGATACAGTACATTTCCCTTGCTGCTGTTGGACATCACTGTCAGCCATGCACCTCGTGTGTGTGGTACACAAATGTCATGTGGGACATGGTGTATTGACAAGTCTGCCATGTGTGGACATGGTTGCCAGGCCATGGTTGCCAGGCAGCTAAGAAATGTTAGCAGTTGTGCAGGGGTGTCATCCATATGTCCTTTGGTGACCTGTCACACATGACACATCATGGTTTAGTGTGTATATACCTCAGTGACGTGGGTCACAATCCACAGTATTTTTGTATTTTGTATGCACACAGTCATGGCTATGCACTGTGTGTGTAATCCACACTGTATAGCAATAGAGACGCCTCATGTTTCCATGCAATGGAACTGTGTCTCTACTTCACACTGTATAGCAATATAGATGCCTCATAATACCCTTCAATGGTCATGCACATCTGCTATAAGTGCATTCTATCTGTAGGGCATACAGACAACACTGCAATGTGACACCATTACACCTCTGTACATGTGTTAAGACACCATTGTGTCAAACATGTATGCATGTCAATGCAGACATCAGCAGACTGCATGTCATACTACATGTTAATGTCAAGGTCATATGCCTCACATCAACCATATGCACTGTTAACCTGTGCTGGTCCACATGGTGAAACACAGGGATGCATGCTTACTACCATGATTGTGTAAAATGCATGGCTTCTACTATGGCACATGCTTGCTGTTATGTGCAACCCAGGGATGTCTGATAACTACCACTATTAATGTCTGAGCTGCATGCTACCTGCTGTATCACATGCATATTGCATGCCTTCTGTCAAATCACATGCATGGTGTAGGATGTGTGTGGGCATGTGTGTGTGTGTCTGTGGGTGTCCATGTATGCACATGTGTGATTGTGGGGTTGTTCATATGGCAGTACGTCCCTTTGGGATCATGCAGTACATGGACATGGACTGAAACATGATACACCTGGAATACTTGTCTGATATGTAATCACAGGACAGCTGATAGTATAATAAGGTCTGTACCATGGACCATGCATTGGGAGAGAAAGTAGACACCAGGTATACCCTTAATATCACATTCAGCAGTGAGGTGGATGACAACCCATCTATACAGCACTACAGATATACTGGGGAATTACTAGACAACACCAGGGAGTGTATCCATATATTACAGTTGTCACAAGATAGGTTGATTGAGCAGCATATCTGGCATGTACTGCGCAATACTTACACATGACACTCCAGTGTGTGACATTATGGAGTGAATGTAGTAGCCCCTCACATATAGGGACCATGCTCATGATAAATGGACATACACAGGGTGAATACTGAAATACAGCAGTGAGGCCATGTAAAACCTACTCCACTCAGATCAAGGAGGTAATGGAGTAACAGGTCTTGTGTTGTGGCCACTTGTCTAGGCATTTAAAGGAATGATATGTTAATGAGTGGTATTAATAAGTGTATGTTACCAAGTGTGATGCAGGATGGGGAACTTATGTTAATAAACGTGGGACTGTCTGTAAAATCATGGACAGGTAGGTATTAAGGTGAAATGTGTGTGTGTGTGTGTGTGTGTGTGTGTGTGTGTGTGTGTGTGTGTGTGTGTGTGTGTGTGTGTGTGTGTGTGTGTGTGCATCTGTGTGTGTGTGTCTGTATGTGTGTCTGTGTGTGTGTCTCTATTGTAATGTAGAGTCTTTGTTTGCCTTCACAGGTGATGTAGGTGCATTACCCTCCTGCAGTCTATCTGATGTTAGTGTCCACACAGACTCCAGCAGTGATGATGAACATATGCTTGAGGTACAGGCAGGGTTGTCAAGGGCTGAATCTGTGCCATTGGTTGCCATTCCACCTATATCCCTCTCTTCCCCGCATGCAGTTCTCATGCCAACATATACCCCATCACCAGTGGCCATAGAGGAAGGACAGTTAGCATGTGTTAGCTTGGAACAGGAACGTGTGGTGGCTACGGAAGGTGTGTATTCACATCATGGTGTCAGTCAAATGACTGCATATGTGCCACACAGGCATGTGGCCAGTGCTGCTCGTAGGAGGACCTCTGGCCGACATGCACCTGCAGGACAGAGCACAGCAGCTGGTGTCACCAGATGCATGTTTCAGACTGTAATAGCGGCACAGGCACGTGCTGAATGGCAGAACAGAGAAGGGCAGAGGCTTCAAAGGGCTGCTATCCATTCTTTAAACAACAACATCCAGGCATTGGCAAATGCTCAACAGCAGATTGCTGAAGTTTTGTACAGACGATTGGGTGACATAGCTGGAATCCTCGACCGTGGCATGACAATCCACGAGCATGAGCTGTCTGTGCTGGAACATCTGGTAGGAGGGAGGCATGGGGCATGTGGATGTAGGCCAGCTACACCACCTGGTGCAGGTCTACATGAATGAGCTACCTCACATGCCTGCTCCCATAGTGCTGGTAGCAGCAGCAGTGCAGCTGGTGCTGCGCTGTCCACACCAGGACACAGCAGGCCACATGGAAGTGGCCCTGGGTGGTCCCAACGGGGATGCAGTTCCAGTGGACATGTGTCATCGGACAGTACCCAATCTGTACCTCTGCCTGATAGTGCCCATGCAACCCCTGGTAGGCACAGGTCACATGGCCGTGGACGGACACCGTGAGATGTAAATCCTGGTCTGTACAGTCTGGAGCTGTCAATAATACCCCTGTGTAGGCCAGACACCTGGCAGAACTGTGTGCACACATAAACGCACACACCAGAAACATCTGTAGGGCATCGCAACACTCTCATGCATAACAACCACACATGGCCAATTAGATCACAGGCTCTAACCAACACACATGATGTCATCCACTGGTGCAGCCTAGGCCCCTGGCAAACATCATCCTGTGCATATGATGATGCCTATGCGCATCCCTGTCTACACACCATTGGTGCAGGGACATGCTCATATGGTCTGATGCACAGGGTGAACAGAATAGGGAGATAAGTGTATATTACAATTGTCGTGTACTTTTGACATGCAGCAGATATACCATGTAGTACAGGTTTAGAATGCATTGTTTTATGTTCACAGTATGTGTCTTGGTAACAACAGTAACAGCATATTGGCAATGATGCCCTGCTTCCCTCCTTAAGTTCTAATTGCATGTGCCATTAAGTACCAGTGTTTGCAGTTTCCCATTTGTAAATGTGGACTACTCACAGGCATGTATGGCAATACCAGCATGCTATACGTAGCTTCAACCTCACTGTTAGAAAGGCTGCCATTCCAAAGATGTCTCCAAATCTACTGATCCAGGAGCATGTGAGCTGTGTACTAAGCTACAGTGGCTAGAGACGTGACATCCATACCGGGGTGACATCACAGGTACAGTTACATGGTGCGGGGAGTTTACATAGTGGTCTAGCTGATGTCAAGGGTAGAGACCAGTTGATAGCATGAGGCCTCACTGTGTAGCAGTAATACACATTCACATTACAGGATGAGAACACACAACTACACACACACACACACACACACACACACACACACACACACACACACACACACACACACACACACACACACACACACACACACAGGTATTTGCACACATGTAGTCTGACACAGTAACATGCCCAGACTCACAAGGTCAATGACACTGTAACACACACACACACACACACACACACACACACACACACACACACACACACACACACACACTTGATAGTGTTGAGGTGAAGACCCCTGCCTATGTGGTAATCACCATTACAGTACTGTGCACCCACATGACACAACACAGAGAATGAACATGTACAGGTAGTCAGTAATGCCTAAGACCGACGGCATCAACAGGGTAGTAGATTGCATAACCTGGAGGGTTAGGGGTCCTATCTGTTCACTATGGTAGCATACATCCTCACTCCATGGACCAGACAGCCATACATACATACACACACACACTGTGGAGTCCACAATTGAATTCACCTATGTCATGCACATACAGATAGCTAACGTGTGTGATACACACACCACCCCTCCCTATGTCTTGCTTTCTACACTGCTGTATGTACAGATCTCTACAACAGTGTATGGGAGTGTGTAATATATTGGGATGTATTCCCCACCATACATGGCATATATGGCATATATGGACACACAAGCAAACACACATGGCAGTACTGTGAATCAAACACCTGCTATCTTATGATACGTATGACAGACATGCAGCAGTATTGCCCACATTTACAGTCATTGACACCCCGACCACTGTGTAGGTTGTATGTCTTCACCTTCAATTAACAGAAACATAGCTTAGTGTTTGCACATGTTATGGTTGGACGGCTTATGACACACCTGTGAGTAGTCTTCAGCAAACATCCATCTCCAAAGTTCACCCACCACTTTATGTACACACATCCATCCATACCTGATGTACATCTTACCATACTGTCAGTATTTCACCATATACAGGTGTCAATGATGGGGCTGCATTGCAACTGCATGTTGTAGTAAGACACAGATCAACTGCAAACATCAGCTACTGCAAATGCATGGTAGCTGAATGCACACCACTACATGTACATGTGTGTAGGTCCTACATTCCTGTCATTTAGCCATGTTTGTAGGCATTGCAATTGGTGGACATGTGTGATGACATACATGACACATGGACTGTTGTATGATATGATAGTTGTCATGGATAACCAGTACAGAGGGAATGTTAACTCAGTTAACATTTCTATCACACCTTATGTACTGCTAGCATTCAACAGCCATGGACCTACCTTCCATGTGCATGTGTGTAATTGCTGTAACCACTTGTCTGCATGAAGGACAGCAACAGCTATGCTATGTACATATGTGTTGTGTGTGTGGGGGGCATGTACATATCCACGGCAGGTACATGTATGTCATATCCAAACATGAGTGTGTTTACTGGTGTACAGCAACAGTTATCTGTCACAGCTGTATATGACCCAGGGACCTTGTTATGTGTACAGCCAACCTGGTTATGAACAGTGGTATCATTGCATTGCATAACACATGAGGGAACTGTGTCAGTACATGGGTAGTCTGCACAGTTGCTGTAGAGCTAGATACAGTCCACTAGTCATGAGTAACATGGTGATGTACTAATGTATGTTCTGCCACATATATGGATGTGTGTTGCTGGTCCAAGAACATGGTGATGTCTGAGGCCTACATCCTAGAATGCGGCTTTTGACACTGTGATCTGCACCTGACACATCTGTGATGGCATTTGAGAGTGTAACTGGTCAGTACATGTGAGTGGTTTTCATGTACGTGGGGACAGTACCACCTGGAGTGGTCTGTAATGGTGTTATGGCCCACATGTCTGTATCTGAGGTATACAGTGGGAGTGCTATTGTGCACAACTGAACTTTATGCCAGGTGTTCCTCACTGCACAGATGCCAGTATTCCCCATTGTTGGAACTAGATTGGCAGCTGTGATTACGAACGCTACATATCTAGCACTGTTTAGCATACACATACAATGCAGTTGTCCTCTAGGTGTCAGGGTGTTTACCTGGTCTCAGGACATTCATCTATGAATGGTACTATATGGGCGAAGTAGCCACTCCTGGCAGGACATCACCACAGGTGGTATTAGTGTGCCATGTTTAGATTGGTACAGCTAAGGTGATGGACAGCAGCAGACGTGTAGAAGACCGGTGTCAGATATATGTAGTGCAGCGTTCATGCTAACAACGATGACTATCGCCACACTGTGCCCTTCCGTGTTTAGAATCAGAGTGCATACAAGACAGACCTTAGCTACTAAGTGTGTGAGCATGCCCAGTATGCCGTTGTGTAGATGGACACATAGTGCATTCCAAACGGACGTGTGCTACTAAGTGTGTGAGCATGCCCAGTTACGCCTTGTGTCGGTTATGTGCCTCTATGTGTATGGGCATGACCATTTTAATCATGTATAGCGATAGTGGTCATCCAGGCAACAGATGGCCATACCCCACTTCAGGATGGATTCCTACATTGAAAACACTGGTTCACAGGTATGTACACTGTAATTGCCAGCATCCATGTCGATGTCCGCATTCCTAGAAGGTCATATTGACTGTCTTGAAAGGTGTAGTGTCTGTGGCATGTCTCGTATCTATGTAGTGTTGTAATAGTGGTCCGTAGATAGGCAGTTGTCCTGCTCACACCACTGGTGTGTGTTTGTCTCCATCTACCTTGGGACAGTAATATGCTTTTAGACAGCTCACACTCCATACAATCCCTATCGGTGTCTGTTCCATTGCTTATGATGTCACCCACCTAGAAGTATGCCTCTGGGAGTGCTGTGATCCAGTAATCTTGCTAGTGTGTTCTGTAACTGCGTAATGCCGTAGTGTGATAAGGTAGTTAGATCTATGTTCAAATCCCAGCCATGCCGATTGTGTGTGTGTGTATTTCCATCTGCCTGGAGACAGAGTAATGCTTTTAGACTGCTCACTCTCCATACAATCCCTATCAGTGTCTTTTCCATTGCTGATGATGTCACCCACCTAGAAGTATGCCTCTGGGAGTGCTGTGATCTGGTAGTCTCGGTAGCGCATTCTGTAACTGCGTAATGCTGTAGTGTGATAAGGTAGTTAGGTCTATGTTCTAATCCCAGCCATGCCAATTGTGTGTGTGTGTGTGTGTGTGTGTGTGTGTGTGTGTGTGTGTGTGTGTGTGTGTGTGTGTGTGTGTTTCCATCTACCTGGGGACAGAGTAATGCTTTTAGACTGTTCACTCGCCATACAATCCTTATCGGGGTCTTTTCCATTGCTGATGATGTCACCCAACTAGAAGTATGCCTCTGGGAGTGCTGTGATCCAGTAATCTCGGTCGCACATTCTGTAACTGTGTAATGCTGTAGTGTGATAAGGTAGTTAGGTCTATGTTCTAATCCCAGCCATGCCAATTGTGTGTGTGTGTGTGTGTGTGTGTGTGTGTGTGTGTGTGTTTCCATCTGTCTGGGGACAGAGTACTGCTCACTCTCCATACAATCCTTATCGGCATCTTTTCCATTGCTGATGATGTCACCCACCTAGCAGTATGCCTCTGGGAGTGCTGTGATCTAGTAATCACGGTAGCGCATTCTATAACTGTGTAATGCTGTAGTGTGATAAAGTAGTTAGGTCTATGTTCTAATCCCAGCAATGCCAATTGTGTGTGTGTGTGTTTCCATCTGCCTGGGGACAGAATAATCTTTTTAGACTGCTCACTCTACATACAATCCCTATCGGCATCTTTTCCATTGCTGATGATGTCACCCACCTAGAAGTATGCCTCTGGGAGTGCTGTGATCCAGTAATCTCTGGAGCATATTTCGTAACTGCGTAATGCTATAGTGTGATAGAATAGACAGGTAGGTGTTCTATTCCAAGGCATGACAGGTGTGTGTTTGGCAGTCATATCCTATGTGTTGGTATCTGTGAGTGGCTAGCTCCAGAATGTGTTGAGCGTGTTTTGTTGTTTTCCTATATAGTGTCCACAAATGTCACAATCACCCAAGAGACTGGGTTGGCAAGACATACACAATCATTCGCCAATAGGTCTGGAGAGTAAATGTCAGCAGCCCTACTCTTACACTTAATACAGTCTGACCCGTGTGATGCAATGAAACACACTTGTCTTGATAGTAACACCAGTACATAATGCAGGAGGCACATATGGTTTCCTTTTCATTCTTGTGTAATGCTTTGGTGTCATGTGGTCTGCTGTTGTGATATATATTCTATATCTACGTCTGTGTGTGTATATGTATATGTGTGTGTGTGTGTGTGTGTGTGTGTGTGTGTGTGTGTGTGTGTGTGTGTGTGTATATATATATATATATATATATATATATATATATATATATATATATATATATACACACACATATATATATATATATATATATATATATATATATATATATATATATATGTGTGTGTGTGGACATTAGCACACATAAATCTATATGATGGAATACATGTCCTATACTATTGAATGCCTGTGCTGGATGATCTGTGCGTGATCACCTCAGATGTATGTATATCTGCCATGGCTTAGTGGTAAAGCACATTTTCTGTGGTGTGCAGGGTCCCGGGTTCAAGTTGTGTAAAGACCGGTTATTTTGTTGCTGTGAAGAACAAGGGACATCGAATACGATGGTAGTAAGGCACCTTTAACCAGTTGTGTGCGGATCTGTGTGACAGTAAGCAGTGGTTATTATTTTGGAGGCTCAGTATGGGTCATGTAACTATGCATTAGAAGACAATACTATGCAAATGAGGATGAAAATGGTGATTCCCGTTTATCCCCAGGGTGTGATGCAGATCCCAAGAGTGTATGTGTATAGATAGCCGGCTGCAGGACTCAAATATAGGTGAAATCATAGGGGGGTGTCAGGCATACTGTACGTACATTCGAGCCCTGTGTTTTGGGAGTACTCCTGACTTAGCACGCCTAAGCTAGGGGTGTGTCTATACCTGCCTAGTGAAATTGGAAGGGACAACAGCAGTAGTGGAGTAGTTAAGATGAACAAGCTACGCAAACAGGTGATAATTAGCACAATCAGCAGATTACATGCCCAGCCCGGCACAGAACACTACGGTAAAGTGAGCAAGCACCATCCACACAGGTTTTTTCCACACTCTACACCACCAGTGTATATATGTGGGGACATTTCTCAAAACAATCCAACCAAATGAGAAGGGCTGCAGCAGGCAACATAGATCAACATGTGCAGGAGGCTGACGGTGGTGAGTATGTGAATGTTGCCGAACAACCCTCAGTGAGGAGACAGAGAAGACTTTACAGACCTAGGGTAACCTACCAGGGGCTACATGAGCTGGAGATAGTGGAGTGCTATGGGGTGGATAGAGACCTCCTACAGCAGATTGTTGAGCTGTGCCGGCCACACCTGACACATCGAACAGGCCGAGGGATACCCATCCCAGTGGATACCAAGGTATGTGTAGGCCTAGGTATACTAGCCACAGGTACCTCTCAAAGCACAACTGGGGATATCATGGGGATCTCACAGGCATCTGCATCCAGAGTATTGCACCAGTTCCTAGATGCCATGTCACCACATGCCAATGAGCACTTACATGTCCTCAACACATGTGAGGTGTTGACCAGCAATATGAGTCTCTTCCACCAAATGGCAGACTACCCTGGGGTAGTGGGTACTATAGCCTGCATGCAAATATGCATCAAAGCACCACCCAGTGAGCAGGGAAGGGTCTACATTAACCACAGGGGCATACCCTCCATCAACTGCTAGGTCGTATGCGATGGCCAGGGCATTATACTGAATGTGTGTGCTGGCTGCCCTGGAAGCTATGACGATTCCGATATATGGCATGTGACGCAGCTGGACCACACCTTTGCCAATATGGACATCCCCTACAGTCACCTAGTGGGGGATGCTGGGTAACCACTGGAGCCGTGGCTGATGACACCCATCAGCAATGCACACACACCTGAAAAACTATGCCATAATGGGGCACACGCATAGGCAAGACATATAATTGAGCATGTGCTTGGGATGCTCAGATCACGGTTCCAGTGCCTGGACACATCTGGTGGAGCCTTACAGTATTCACCAGCTACATGCACCTAAATTGTTATGGTATGTACTATGCTACACAATATGATCCTGTGGAAACAGTTGCAGCAGGAACAGCATGGGGCAGGGCCACACAGCCCCCCTACCAATGCCAAGGCCTGTACAGGCACAGTGTGACTCAGAGGAGGAACTACCTGAGCTGGACCCAGTAGGCGAAAGGAGGCATGCACAGTATGACCTGCTCTTGGCAAAAAGGCAATGCATGGCATATGCACCGACACAGTAGGTACCCAGGGAATTTCACCCTCTCTGACTCGCACAGACAGTAAAAGACATGCCAAACATGACACTACCTGTGCTCAGCCATGTATAGGAAGTGCACTGTGTGCATCCGACATAGAAAGCCCTCCAGTACCATCCTCAGGTCTGGCACACCCTCAAGGTGTGTCAATCAACCTACCAGTTGGCAGTTGTATTAGAATGTGTTTTTACCTGTAGCTATGGTATGAATGTGAGCATGCAAGGGAATTTGGTGGCAGAATGTTAGGGCAGCGGACAGTACATGTCCATAGTGGCACCATGACATCTGTAGCACATACCGGGGTCACATTAGTAGCCAGTAGTACACAGGGTGTCCTAACCCACTGCAGGTTATGGGCTGAACATCATGTGTGTCCATACAGCCCACACAAGTCTCAAACAGCTGGACAGGTGTAGACCAATACAGACAAATGCTATACAATGGCCTCTGGATATGCCCAATGGATGACCCCACCCCCCCTCACAGACACACACACACACACACACACACACACACACAGACTACAGAAGGCCAGGCAGTTGGATGTAGGTTGTGAAGGCTAGGACATCTGAAACAGCTATGCTTGTAATTAAAGCTAGGATCAGAATTACACTGGTATGCCTCTAGCCAGCACATTAGGTAGGTCCACACACTGAAATGGAGTACCTGACATACCAGTACAGTAGTAGCAAAAGTGTACAACTGTCAGCTGTGCTCCCCTTCCAACGTACACATGTAAAAGTCATGTGCACCGCCCTCGGTGCTTTGTAGGAATGTGGATACAGTTGGATGTCCCCCCATGCTGTGTAGAAATGTAGCGAGAGTTAATGCCACATGACCGATGAATACCCTGCAGACACAGCATGCCACCTGTCAGTGTACAACGCAGGGGTCAGCACCACAGTACTGACTATCTGGACATTTAACACATGTGATCCAGTTGACCATACTGGCCATGCTCAAACACATGAAGGTATGATGGTAATGTCAGTCGACAACATGCGTAATGGTTATATTGGGCATGCTCACACAAACACAAGATGGCCAGGTCTGCAAACACCAGTGGTATGGATATATCTGCCAGTCCATTGCTATACTGTTGGATGACTGTGTTGTATGGTATGTGTGTGGTACTGTCTATTGTCTGTATATATATGCCATGGTGTATTGGTAATTCTGATCAGCTGTGAATGCAGGGTGTTGCTACCAACACTTGCAAAGGATGGTTCTTTGCGGCCAGAACAAGGCCTTTGGATACGGAGTGAGTAAGGCACATTGCAGCAGTTGGAAGTGGTTGTGCGTGGGTTTGCGCAGTGTTAAGCACTGCTGACCTCTGGTTACAGCTCCTTATACTTGTTTAGACTCCACATTTCTTTAAGAGTGCAATACTTGCATACTGGTAGACAAACACACTTACACCCGCTCGCTCCCTCATTTGCATGTTCATCGACATTGGTGCTTGCATTTGTCACTCACGCTGGGTGGGCGCGATCCCTTGTGATGCCTATTACATCAGACTACATGATTACAATATCGGGTATGGCTGACCATTATGCGACGGCAGGCGTTCGACTGTACAGAATTGGTGGCCTGTCCAGTGACATAATCATATTATATGCATGTTCCTCATACAATCTGCTCCCATCTGGCTGATACATGGGAACTGATACTCTGCCAGGTCATGCTACCGCATACCTATTGTAAGTTCCACCTTTTAAATTGTTGGAAGTGAGACTTTAGGATTAACACCTTTCCCACTTTGCATGGGACAGTCCCTCATTAGGCATATATGTCATGCGAGAATAATCTAGGCATAGCAAATGTCCTGATTACAGGACAAAATTATATTCTACATTTCTCTAATAGTTGCACGTAACGGTTATTGTATAAATGACACTTCAATATGTTATGTGAAGTGGCATAGGCAACTTGACTGCTGCTAGACTAAGTTTTGATTTGTGCTAATATGTATATTTCTGTACTATGCATGGCTGTAGGTATGTTCTGACCTGGTACGTCTGACATTTCTACAGAGCAGGTCCCACTTTGGCCATTTGGAAAGGTGGCAGCCCTATAGGACCTATATGTAGAGATGTCAGATCTGGCAAGGCAATACATACCCACAGCCAGTAGAAAACTGACTACTTCACCGGTTTGCATAAGTTAAGGTTATTCTTGTAGCATTATAGTTGCTAATACTGTTTCCTATAACATCTAGGTGTTTCAGATACAACAAAATTGTTTTATGCAACCACTACAGACAATATATGGACTCTTTTCCTGAAATCACAGTCCATGTACCATAACATTCATTTTGCAGGACACAACTGCCCGGATTGGAGTGTCCCTCACAAAGGCGAACAGGTGGTAACCCCAAACTATTATGCTATAATTTACCTAAGGTGGTCAGTGGAATATGCGCTTTCCGTCACTAGCAGACCTCACATACGAATGGGGGAGAATGAACACTGTATCAGGGACACTGCATAACACCCTCAGGGACACATTTAGATGATTGGTTCTACTAACCTGACACATTTCACACTGAGCTAATCGAAGGAAGGACACTGAGCAAACTTGGAGCTATAATATATAACATTAAGTATCCTGTTTTTTTGCTTAATTTGTTCTTTATTTCTTTGTCATTTATAACACTTTGTGTACTGTGTATTTTTCTAGCTAGTTTCACTGTGTGTGAGGTATTAACTGGAAATTGTCCACTTTTATTAAGCATCTGTTGGGTTGTTTGTTTCTGATAACTTGTTGCAGTTAAACTCTTTTTCTAGAGGCTCCTTTAGCTGTTTGAAACTTTCATTTAAAGGCTCACTGCTGCTTTTCAGCTGTGAGAAACATTTCTGCAGTTTGTTTCTAAGTAGTGGGGATATTTGTAGCATTTCCATATTCAGGCTTGTATTTGGGCCTAGTGTTTGTGGAGGCTGTGTGTCTGAGCACATATTCAGGGACATCTTGGTTTAGCCAAAGCCATCAGGCATTTCAGTGAAAGAGAATTGTTTGAGGTCATTGGCTGACTGAGGTCACCTGGACTACAACTTAGACTAAGCACCTCATTGGTTCTTTTGAGATTTCTTTCTTAAAAGCTGTCTCAGGTTTCAACTTTCTGTTACCTAAGAAGTTAAGTTGTGAGTGTTTCTGTCGCAAATTCAGAACTATAATATATAACATTAAGTATCCTGTTTTTTACTTATTTTGTTCTTTATTTCTTTGTTATTTATAGCACTTTGTGTACTGTGTATTTTTCTAGCTAGTTTCACTGTGTGTGAGGTATTAACTGGAAATAGTCCACTTTTATTAAGCATCTGTTGGGTTGTTTGTTTCTGATAACTTGTTGCAGTTAAACTGTTTTTTCTAGAGGCTCCTTTAGCTGTTTGAAACTTTCATTTAAAGGCTCACTGCTGCTTTTCAGCTGTGAGAAACATTTCTGCAGTTTGTTTCTAAGTAGTGGGGATATTTGTAGCATGTCCATATTCAGGCTTGTATTTGGGCCTGGTGTTTGTGGAGGCTGTGTGTCTGAGCACATACTCAGGGACATCTTGGTTTAGCCAAAGCCATCAGGCATTTCAGTGAGAGAGAATTCTTTGAGGTCATTGGCTGACTGAGGTCACCTGGACTACAGCTTAGACTAAGCACCTCATTGGTTCTTTTGAAATTTCTTTCTTAAAAGCTGTCTCAGGTTTCAACTTTTTGTTACCTAAGAAGTTAAGTTGTGAGTGTTTCTGCCATTTCAAACTGAGCTAATCGAAGGAAGGACACTGAGCAAACTCAGAACTATAATATATAACATTAAATATCCTGTTTTTTTTGCTTATTGTGTTCTTTATTTCTTTGTTATTTATAGCACTTTGTGTACTGTGTATTTTTCTAGCTAGTTTCACTGTGTGTCAGGTATTAACTGGAAATTGTCCACTTTTATTAAGCATCTGTTGGGTTGTTTGTTTCTGATAACTTGTTGCATTTAAACTCGTTTTTCTACAGGCTCCTTTAGATGTTTGAAACTTTAATTTAAAGGTTCACTGCTGCTTTTCAGCTGTGAGAAACATTTCTGCAGTTTGTTTCCCACCCACCGTCCTTGTTGGTATAGTGTTTTTATAGTTGGTGGCTTTGTAGTTGCCCGCCCCTAGTGTAAATTTGATCTGGGACCCTCCTCCCAGTCTAGTGTCATTACCTTATTCTACCCAGTACAGGGAGAACATTTGAGGAGGCCAATCAGCTTAGTTTCTGCTACTCCTTTCTCTCTTTCCTGTGGGTAGTCTAGCCTGGATATATATTTGCTGTGTCCAGGACTATTTGTAGGCTTCTAGGCCCCCAAGCCTTTCTGTGTTGGAGGGAAGCCTTCTAGCTTAATTTTGTTTCTTAGAACTAGCCAGTTTTTGTGCTTCAGCACTTGTTCAGAACTTATTGTAAGCACTAAATAAGCTACAAATTACTACAGCACTCAACTTTCCTCACTGTCTAGAGGAAAACAGTTTCTAGTACTTAACAAATAAGCACCTATCCAGGCATGTCTAAGGGTCAGCCTCCGGTATTTTCTCCTGTCTACCTGATGAATCTGGGCATCGTGGGGCAATGCAGTAATTGCCTCATGTACACAGACAACCTTCTCCTCCTACCACCCAACACTACAACCTGTGAGAGATGCACTTATATAGCCAAACTGGAAGCAAAGCTCTCTTCACCCAAGACTGGACTAGACAGTCAAGAGGAGAAAGTAAACACTTGCACCACACCACACTCAGCACATAGTCCCTGAAAACCTACACCACCAAAACACACACATAGAAACACAAAACACACACCTGCATTCACGGATGGTCTCAGTAAAAACCTGCCCATGCAACAGGGACCTCCAAAGCAGAAACACAAGCAACCTCCACCCCCCCAACACAACCAAAATGACACATAGCCCACAAACTCAGTGTGCCACTCAAACACAGCCCATAAGGCATAACAACATACCCAACACTCTAGTCATAGGTGACTCTATAGTCAGGCACACTGATTTTCAGCTCACCAGGCTAAACAAGGAGAAAGTTACTGTCAGCTGCCTATCGGGTGCCAGGATCCGCCACATAATGCATGCACTCAGGTCACTCCACAACAAGTACAAATATGACTCTGTCATTGTCCATGTTGGTGTGAATGACCCGAGATGTACCTCCTTGGACTACATGAAAAGGGACATGGAGGAGCTGTCCGATCTTGTAGCCCAGGCAGGTATGACCCTAGCCCTGAGTAGCATCCTGCCATCACCCAGAATGATACCACAGTACAAGGACAAAATGATTGACTTCAACAATTGGCTAAGCTTCTGGTGTCATTCTAAGGGGATCCAGTATCTGTCTGCCTGGGATGACATGATCGACAAGCCATGATGCTTTACCAGAGATGGCCTGCACCTGTCACCCCCTGGGATTCCGGATACTGGCTAAGGCTTTAGCCACCCCTATAGTGCCTTTTTTAGGCAAGGTTCAAATAACAAATTCACCACCCTAACAGGTACAGGCAAGAAGAATCTGAGGGTATTGCTACTCAATGCTAGAAGTCTAAACCTCAAAATGCACTCTTTCGGGCACTCCTTAAAATGGAGAACATCGACATCTGTGCAGTGACAGAGACCTGGTTCAAGGCTCCAGAGAGTACCCCTGCATTACCAGGCTATAATTCATACCACACCTTTTGACCACCTAACCTGGACCGAAACACTAAAGGTGGAGGTGTGTCCATATTCATTAAGGATATCCACACCTCCAGGCTAGTTGCTCAGCATAATGCATCTGAGATTATCCAAGTGCAACTAACTCTGGGCAAGACCGCAATCCAAATTGTAGCTTGCTATAGATCCCCAACCATGCCCCAGGATTCCCACTCCTCATTTCTTAATACACTGGAAAATATTAGGGTATAACCTAACACCCTAACATTTTCTGGAATTCATAAATTCCAATGCCATGGATCAACTTATCCACACCCCCACCAGGGGCAGCAATATCCTAGACCTGGTTATTACCAACATGGACAACCAGTGCTCCACACCAGAGGACAATTCCTCATTGGTCAGATCCGACCATAAGCTAATCATCCTAGACATCCACATCCCTCGCCCACCCCCCATTTAGGGAAACCACAGTAAAAAATGTCTCCAAAGCCAACTTCACGCTTCTTAAGACAGAAGTGGCAAACTTCACGACACCCATGTTGACGGACAATAGAGGTATGACTGCTGAATCCTACACAAATGCACTTTATAAGCACTTACATGAGTGCATGGATCGTGCAATCCCTAACAGAACCAAGATGCTATCCTCCAAAAAAAGGAAGCCAATCTGGTGGTCCCTGTCATAAACAAACTCTACAACAGAAGAAAGAAACTGTTGCAAAAAAGAGTAAAATCCCATGATTGGAGAAACTCCCTGATCAGCTTCAGTAAGAAGCTGAGATCCCTCATAAAATCCTCCAAAGCTAGTTACGAAAACAAAATCACCACTGACTCTAAAGACAACCAGAAAGCATTCTGTAGCTATGTCAAGAATCTCAATGGCAACACTCAAATCTGCTCTGAGTTACAGCACAATGGCACTAAATATACAGAACCACTGGATATTGCCAACATCCTGGCAGATAGTAAAAAGTAAGAGATGCACCAAGATAACACACAGCAAAATGTTTCACCAATATAACACACAGCAAAATGTTTTGCAGATAGGTCAGTGCTAACTTTACCCCTCTGTCATTCCCTAAAGGGCCCATCTCTATACCAGAAGAATGCAAAGTTCCTGTAATCACGGCTGCACAGGTAAAAAACACACTAGTCAAAGCCAAGAACACAGCATCCATGGGACCTGACAACATCCCAGGCTGAGTTCTACATGAACTACAGAATGAACTGGCACCCCACCTAAGTACCTTGTTCAATCATAGCCTCACCTCAGGCTATGTGCCCACTGAATGGCGCACAGTGACAGTTATCCCACTCCACAAAGGGGGAGCCACCACAGACCCTGGAAACTACCACCCCATTAGCCTAACGAGCCTGGTCTGCAAGGCTATGGAGCATATCATCATGGAACTTATAAACAATGACATTGGTAATCTCCAAACTCAGGACCCCACCCAGTTCAGGTTTGTAAAAGGCAGATCATGTCTCCTAAACCTGATAGACTTCTTTGAAGCAGTCACCAAAGCCATAGATGAGGGTAAGGTGGTTCACACAGCCTATCTAGATCTCGCCAATGCTTTTGACACCATCCCCCACTCTGGAATTATAGATAAACTCACTAAACTAGGTATAAATCCCTGTCACAAAATGAGTTGCCAATTGGCTCACTGACAGAACCCACACTGTGAAAGTAGCAGTCTCCAAATCCAGCTTCAGACCAGTGACAAGTGGAGCACCACAGGGTTCAGTCCTGGGTCCTCTCCTGTTTGGTATCTACTTCTCTGAAGTACAGGCCAACACAGAAGGCCTTTGGCTAATGAAGTTCGCAGATGACTGCAAACTAGGAGCCATAATCAAAACTCCAAAAGATGTGGACATCCTACAAAAGGTCCTTGCTGAGACAGATGCCTGGTGTCAAAGCCATGGCCTCAAGCTCAATGCCAAAAAGTGCATTGTCATTCCTGTTGGTAAAAACTCAGTACCCATGAACTACCAGATAGGTGGTAGTCTACTTAACACCAAAAGTGTGATAAGAGACCTTGGGACACAGGTGGACAGTAGTCTCTCCTTTGATAATCACATCGCCACAGTAGTCAGGAAATCCTTCTATGTGGTACACCTCATCTCAAAAGGTTTCTCATCCAGGAAAAAAGAGGTCATTGTTCCCCCTCTACTCGTCACTCATTAGACCCATTATAGAGTACAATGCCCCTTTTGGTATGTACCTCACAAGACATCTACAACAACTGGAAAGGCCACAGAAATACCTTACAAAGAGGATTACCGGCCTCAAAGAGATGCCCTATGCAGACCGTCTCAAAAAACTGCAGCTTTATTCCATTGCATATCGCCTACTCAGAGGCGATCTCTGCCTAACACACAAAGCTATTTCAAACCCAGAGCTTTTAGACATGCTCCACTTAAAGAAATCCCAGTCTCTACGAGCTACATGCTCTAGGGACCTAAACCTCGTTACCACAATAAACAGAACATGCTGGAGGGATAGATTCCTGTCCCAGAGACTTCCCATACTCTGGAACAAACTACCTGTCTATATCAAACAAATCTCCTCAATAGCATTCTTCAAGAAAAATCTTGATGATTGGATGGGAGATAGGAAATTCACCCCGGGGATCACTCCTGTGGATCTGCTCGACAGTGGCACAGGAAAATAATTTTCTTGGGTGGCGAAAGCCAGGGTACCTTTGGCTAGGCTTATATAGGCCCTAGGGCCAATAGCCTAGTACCTACATATGAACCTATGAACCTATGAAAATTGACAGTCATAGGGCATATGTATTCATTCACATTTGTTGAGGTACATGCTGTTTATGACTCATACATGTTGTCATTAGTTATTAAGTGTATTCCGCCACCTGTCCACCTAATATCACTAGTTCTGGAAGGGTTTAGTTAGGACTGTGTTACATTCTGATTCATAATCACGGACGTCCATGATAATCAGATACAGGGCACTGATATATTCCCTATGTGTTCCCCCAATGGTTTATGGACTAACCAGTAGATATGCTCTTCAGGTATGGGAGGTATGAGCATCTGCAGTGCCCACATAAGAATATTAATTACTTCCACTGGGCTGGCCTAATACATCTCTGCCAACCAACACCTGCACACATAGGCCCATTATTGCATACCCATGATTCACCTACCTGACGACCCTCTACAGCACTTATGACACATACTTACTGTGAGCGCAGCTGGGGTATGAACACACCCCTACACACTGCCCACTCTCCCCTTCTCGGGACACATCGTATGTTTTGTCAAACCATTTGTTATCAGACTTGCACAACCTACTGTTCCATGTACGGCTACATCCTGGTCATGTCAATCATTACACGTTGCCTAACAGATTAATTTTTGGCATCCCACAAGGGACCCCGTGATCCATGTTTAAAGTGTAGACCTTGCAGATCTCTCCCACTGGTACTTTCCTGCCAGTGGTCTGGAAAGCAGTGGTGTATTTACCTTTCTTGCATGTCTGTATGTCTCACCGGCCTAGCTGGGATGGTGTGGGAGGTAGATGTTACTTGATTGGACCGCCCACTAACATACGCCCTATCTAAACATATGTTACCCGTAATTGCTGTACCGTATCCTAGGTATGTACATGTTATATCTACAGTAACACACACACACACATATATATATATAAATATATATATATATATATATATATATATATAAATGTATATGTGTGAATGTATATATATATATATATATATATATATATATATATATATATATATATATATATATATATATATATGTGTTGTCATTAGTCATTAAGTGTATTCCGCCACCTGTCCACCTAATATCCCTAGTTCTGGAAGGTTTAGTAAGGACTGTGTTACATTCTGATTCATAATCACAGACGTCCATGATAATTGGGTACAGGGCACTGATATATTCCCTATGTGTTCCCCCAGTGCTTTCTGGACTATCCAGTAGATATGCTCTTCAGTTGTGGGAGGTATGAGCGTCTGCAGTGCCCACATAGGAATATTAATTACTTCCACTGGGCGGGCCTAATACATCTCTGCCAACCAACACCTGCACACTTAGGCCCATTATTTCATACCCATGATTCACCTACCTGACACCCCTCTACAGCACTCATGACACATACTTACTGTGAGCACAGCTGGGGTATGAACACACCCCTATACTCCGCCCACTCTCCCTGTCTCGGGACACATGTCGTACATTTTGTCAACCCATGTGTTATTATACTTGCGCAACCTACTGTTCCGTGTACAGCTACATCCTGCTCGCATCGATTACCATGGGTTTGCCTGTATGGCGAATGTTTGGTGTCCCACAAGGGACCTCATTATCCATGTTTAAGTGTAGACATTGCAGATCTCTTCCACTGGTACTTTCCTGCCAGTGGTCTGGAAAGCAGTGGTGTATTTACCTTTATTGCGTGTCTGTATGTCTGACCAGCCTAGCTGGGTGGTGTGGGAGGTAAACGTTTGTTTATTGGACCTCCCAGTAACATATATCCAGTCTGAACATATGTTACCCATAATTGCTGTAATGTAACCT